>NC_091292.1:75053551-75071051 GCF_038502225.1 Cherax quadricarinatus
GGAACTTCAAGCGCTCCCAGTAATTGAGGTGTTTTATCTCCATTATGCACGCCGTAAAGGTTTTCTGAACATTTTCTAAGTCAGCAATTTCACCTGCCTTGAAAGGTGCTGTTAGTGTGCAGCAATATTCCAGCCAAGAGAGAACAAGCAACCTGAAGAGTGTCATCATGGGCTTAGTATCTCTAGTTTTGAGGGTTCTCATTATCAATTCTGTCATTTTTCTAGCAGATGCGATTGATACAATGTTATGGTCCTTGAAGGTGAGATCCTCCGACATAATCACTCCCAGGCCTTTGACGTTGGTTTTTCGCTCTATTTTGTGGCCGGAATTTGTTTTGTAATCTGATGAAGTTTTAATTTCCTCATGTTTACCATATCAGAGTAATTGAAATTTCTCATCGTTGAACTTCATATTGTTTTCTGCAGCCCACTGAAAGATTTGGTTGATGTCCGCCTGGAGCTTGCAGTGTCTGCAATGGAAGACACTGTCATGCAGATTCAGGTGTCATCTGCAAAGGAAGACACGGTGCTGTGGCTGACATCCTTGTCTATGTCAGCTATGAGGATGAGAAACAAGATGAAAGCGAGTACTGTGCCTTGTGGAACAGAGCTTTTCACCGTAGCCGCCTCGGACTTTACTCTTTGTGTTCTGTTTGTGAGGAAATTATAGATCCATCTACCAACTTTTCCTGTTATTCCTTTAGCACGCATTTTGTGCGCTATTACGCCATGGTCACACTTGTCGAAGGCTTTTGCAAAGTCTGTATATATTACATCTGCATTCTTTTTGTCTTCTAGTGCATCTAGGACCTTGTCGTAGTGATCCAGTAGCTGAGATAGACAGGAGCGACCTGCTCTAAACCCATGTTGCCCTGGGTTGTGTAATTGATGGGTTTCTAGATGGGTGGTGATCTTGCTTCTTAGGACCCTTTCAAAGATATTTATGATATGGGATGTTAGTGCTATCGGTCTGTAGTTCTTTGCTGTTGCTTTACTGCCCCCTTTGTGGAGTGGGGCAATGTCTGTTGTTTTTAGTAACTGTAGGGCCACCCCCGTGTCCATAGGATGGTAAAAGCTCGTGATAGGGGCTTCTTGCAGTTCTTGATGAACACGGAGTTCAATGAGTCTGGCCCTGGGGCAGAGTGCATGGGCATGTCATTTATCACCTGTTCGAAGTCATTTGGTGTCAGGATAATATCAGATAGGCTTGTGTTACCCAAATTCTGTGGCTCTCTCATAAAAAATTTATTTTCATCTTCGACTCTCAGTCTGGTTAGCGGCTTGCTAAAAACTGAGTCATATTGGGACTTGAGTAGCTCACTCATTTCCTTGCTGTCATATGTGTAGGACCCATCTTGTTTAAGTAGGGGCCCAATACACAAATAACCCGCACATAAAAGAGAGAAGCTTACGACGACGTTTCGGTCCGACTTGGACCATTGACAAAGTTCCAGTCACGGTATTGTGCCTTTTTGTTATTTAGGGGCCCAATACTGGATGTTGTTCTCGACTTTGATTTGGCATAAGAAAAGAAATACTTTGGGTTTCTTTCGATTTCATTTATGACTTTTAGTTCTTCCCGCGATTCCTGACTACTATATGATTCCTTTAGCTTAAGTTCGATGTTTGCTATTTCTCTGACCAGTAACTCCCTACGCATTTCAAATATATTGGCCTCTTTTAGCCGCTCTGTTATTCTTTTCCGTCGCCTGCAAAGGGAGCGCTTGTCTCTTTCTATTTTACATCTAGGCTTAAGTTGGGATCTGTGTTGCTTAGTCTATCTTCCCAGCTTATATCGTTTAGGACTTGATTTATTTGGTCCCACTTTATGTTCTTGTTATTGAAGCTGAATTTGGTGAAGGCTCCCTCGTGACTAAGCTCATTTTGTCGGTCTGGGGCTCCGCGCATACTTGTCTGAACCTCAATTATGTTGTGATCTGAGTATATTATTTTTGATATGGTGACATTTCGTATCAGATCATCATTGTTAGTGAAGATGAGGTCTAGTGTATTGTCCAGTCTAGTAGGCTCTATTATTTGCTGGTTTAAGTTGAATTTTGTGCAGAGATTTAAAAGCTCGTGTGTGTGTGAGTTCTCGTCAGAGCTGCCTCCTGGTGTTATCACTGCACAACATTATTTGCTATATTCCTCCATTTTAGGTGCCTCAAGTTGAAATATCCCAGGAGCAAGATGTTGGGGGCAGGAGCTGGCAGATTTTCCAGACAGCCGTCATTTTTTGACAACTTTAACACGAGGTATTACAAAGCTCAGGAAGCAGAGAGAGAGAGGACCTAGTAGCGATCAGTGAAGAGGCCGGCAGCAGTGTCTGAGGAGCTCTGATGATAAACACTGTTGAAGAGTATTATTATTCATACATTCATATGGGAACGCTAAACCAGTAAGGGGTCATACAGCTCCAGGGAGAATGGGAGGCATTCACGTTCAATCCAAGGAAGAAAGACCCGCTCCAGTTCTTAGTATTAAGAGCTCCCTCACCAGCATTAAGTTACAAGATGCTCAAACATAACCAGGAAATGCTTAAATATTTACACAAAGTGTCGTTACTGGTGTAACATTATGTTCCTTATTAAGAACACTAGCTATCAGTAATGTTCTTATCTGGCACTCTGTGTAGCGTCGTGAGGTGCAGCTCAGAGACTATACAGGTGCTACAACAGTCGTGAGGTGCAGCTGACAGACAGCTACGTAGATACTACAATGGTGGTGCCATGCAGCTGAGAGACGGCTACGTACTTACTTCACTGATGGTGACATGCAGCTGAGAGATAGCTACATGGTTTCCTTTGTGACTGTCGGCCTCAAAGCATCAGTTTTTCATTAGACAAACTGACTGAAGCAAGGAGAAATAAGCAAGCCTCCAGATAGATGACTATCAGCGATATTAATCCAGCCTTTCAAAATTGATCTGCAGATGAATCTGGGGGTACACTAAGAATCCTTTCTTTTGTAAATATACTGAATCACCAGTTTCAAGGGATGTATCAGATCACCTGCCAAAATGACTAACACTTCAAGTACTTTCAAATTCATTCTCGTGGAATATTAGAAGTGCTAGGAAAAGATTGTGTGACCTTCTATTCTAATCTCAGGCTAATGAGGTAGACGTCTTGTATCTACAAGATTCACACTCCCAGCACTAAGAACAAATTCCCTCCAAAAATGTCAGAATATGTTGCCTTCCCCAGTACTGAAAGTAACGGTATAGGGGTGTTGACCACTGTCAAAGGTGGCCTGTGTGAGAAATTACCTGCATGAAGTTTACAGGGTATTACCTGAATTATTACGTGCAAGTAATTTGGGTGAGGTAAGTGGGACTTAGTCATAGTAGGTCACAGGACTGTCACTCCTTCGATGCCCACTCGTACACCACTCTCACAAAAAAGCTTGACCTGACATTAAATTAATAATTACAATATTAAACATTAATACCAATAACGGTAAATTATAAAATAGTGTGGACTGTATATTATTTGGCTTGCTAGGTACACAGAATATAATTATTGTACAATACATGTAATAAAATAGTGGTATTAGAAAAGAAATTTGTGGAAAATACTGTAAATATTTTCCAGAAATACAGTAGTTATATGTAAATAGATGGCCATACTGTATTTAATAACATTTATGTCATAAAAAATGGAAAATTTTCTGCGCCTGCACAGAGGAGACTCGCCATTGTTGTTTTGAATTTGGGACAAGAAACGTTAATGGAATAGGAAGAATTTTCGTGCTCTAGAGGGTAAAATTGGGCTGACACCTCTCAAATAGGAGGCGAAATTGTTGGATGTACATTCTTGCATAACTTGAGATATCAGGCGACTGGACAAGACAGCTCCAGGAACCTCAGATAAGTCTGTTATGTTTAACTCTGGCCAGTGTTATTTCATGTATAGACAGTGAGGTTTTCTGAGTATGATACACATTAATCTCCAGTCAAATTGGTGAGTGATATTAAGATATTTTCCTTCTGTTATGTATATGTGTATATATATAATCCTTTATTAATTTTAATATACAAATTTATATATTTACCAGAATTCCTGGTGATGTATATTTCATTTGTAATTAATAGGTCTAGAGCAACTTGTGGATATGACAGTGGTAGGTATCGAAGGGGGACATTTTTTGTGACCTAGGTGTCCCAAATTCCTACTTGTCTATGTAACTCTGATAAATAATAATTATCTTTGTTATTTACTGGTATGTACATTATGAGTTACATACAGATAAATGTAATTTTCCACAAAATTTGTATTACCACTTTCCATTTAATTACTGTAGCTGGATCACACCACAATGCCTGTCTAACATATAGAAACCTACACTGGCCAGCAAGAAATCTAAATGAAAAGACAATGGTGTACTTCACTGTATTGGTGATAGCATAGTCTCATTTTCCACCATCTACACTTAATTCTGGAGGTCCCGCAAATTTCCTGTCCCTATTCTTCAGCAGGGGACACTAACACAGGTTCCTATTACAAATTCGGGCCGAAACACCCAAATATGGCCTCGATGACACCGGATTGCTCGCCGCCACTAGCCGACCAGTATTCACACATTAATTCACTATGCATCCTCCTACTCTTGTATCACTCCACGGCCCCTGCACACCCTCCTTCACATCAAATTTCGTGAAGTGTCAAATCAACATTACAAATTTTCCACAGGCTGGCTTGCAAACATATCAAAGACTACGAAAAGTGATGACATCTGCTATCAGGCCTTTCAATTTGCCCCAATATCTGGTGCATTCAACCTATGTAACTAATAAAACAAACCGTGAATTCGTGGAATTAAAAGAGGAAAAAATGCAGCCAATATTGGGAGCAGTTTCTGCTAGGCATCAACTATGGTATTTCATCTGCCCAAATGTGATCTAAAACCAAGATCTCAAAACCAAATACCCTTTTGTTTGAACATCACTTACTCAAAACGCATGCAGATATGTTACTTGAACAATATGCAGAAGTTTCGAGTCTGCAAGGCTTGTCCCAGAACGTTTAGCTTCACTTGGCAAATACAAAGAATAGTATCAGCAGGAAGCTCAGAATCATTACTGCTTATGAGAAAATAGACATAGATAATACCTATGGTATAACACCCTTAGACTTCTTAACCTGTTGCCCAAAAAGCCTCTCCTTGATTTATGAAGGTTCGGCTTACGGGATGTCCTGTTTAACCGCTAGACACAGCATCTCATCGTGCCCATTCCAAAACCGAACTCCCAGAAGTTTAGGCCCATCTCGTTAACATCTTCCATGTATAAAGTCTTTGAGAGAATTGTCTTTAACATGCTCAATGTCCAAACACAACATCAATTTTCTCCTAACCTCTATGGGTTCCTACCTGGGAGAAAAACATAAATTTACTTTGCCGAGTCCTTCATCAGGCAGGGTTGGTACAATGGTGGCTTTACTGACCTCAGAGAACTTATTTTGAAACAACTTGATCCAAGGATACCCGAGGAACAGAACAACCTCAGCGACATACAAAGATGTCAAGAGTATCACCAGTGCCTCATTTGAGCTGGGCACACCTCATGGTGGAGTACTTAGTCCAACCCCTTAATATTCTGATACACGGGCTTGTATCAAACAACCTTACACAAGATGATGAGACTGTCATTTGTTATGAAGATGATATCTACATGTTTGCAAACTCAGCAGACTACAACCTCTCCTCGATGCCTTGTTAGCTAACAAAGAATAGTCAAAGCCAGTCATAGCATGAACCAGTTCAAGAAGAGAGCCAAAAGGTGTCTGATGAATGTAGCTACAGAAACGGAGGGGAATGATTTTTTTATTTTTTAGCTAACACACGTGTAATTTTACCTCATTCCTAGTAGTGACCCTCGTATTGTAGATAGTCTTAATGGCCCTCGTGTAGTAAATAGTCTTTTTAGTATGATAATAAGATGTTATCTTCATTATAGAATAATAATAAGATATTATAACCTTTATATTATATTAATAATGTAAAAGGACCCCAATGGAAATAAGTCACTCTGTCTGACTTTTTTGGGTTATCCCAGGTTCTCTACACATATGCTGCTATGTATGATAATCTATGTAACTGTATTTGTGTATACCTGAATAAACTTACTTACTTATAACATCATTAATTGTGGTCTTGATATTTCCACAGACAAAGCCAAAATCTTAAATCCCAATGTCTTAGATAAATTTGTTAAAACCAACTATTTTTCCTATTGAACTGCATAGAATTTGAAATATATATATATATATATATATATATATATATATATATATATATGTATATATATATATATATATATATATATATATATATATATATGTCGTGCCGAATATGTAAAACTGGTCAATTAGCAAGAACTCATTTAAAATTAAGTCCTTTCTAAAATTTTCTCTTATACGTTTAAAGATATATTTTTTTCATCATTGTTAATGTAAAAATTTATAATTTTGCTTCAAAAGAATCTTAGAAAACTTACCTAACCTTATTATAACAAGAACAATTTATTTTAGCCTAACCCAACTAAATATATTTTAGATTTGTTTACAATAATTTAATACTAAACAAACACAGTGAAATATATTTTTTTCGTTAGGTTCAGAATGATTTTGGCGAAATTATTGCATACACAAATTTTCGCTTGTCCTATATGGCAAGATGAGCGTTGCTATTTAAGCCAAGATCGCAAGTTCTGCCTATTCGGCACGACATATATATATATATATATATATATATATATATATATATATATATATATATATATATATATATATATATATATATATATATATATATATATATAAGAAAACTGGATAAAAATCAAAATTTTCGTTTTTTTCGCATTTTAAGTTTAAAAATGAGAGACTTCTATTTTCGAAACAATCTCGGGATATTTTTTTTTTAGTCTCTAAAGTTTACGTTTATTACTCGAGAACGCCTTATTCAATCGGTTGGTGAATTGTCTTTTGCGCATGCTTCACTGAACTATTTCATGCGTGGGTGCTCTATGCGCATTGTTATATAGGTCATTCCTAGATCTTGTGTCCGTGTGATAACTGGACCCGAAAATATCTATCGGACAAGAGAGTAGTAATGAAGTTTGGTAGATTACTGCAGAGGCCTAAGGAGTGGGCTTGGGCTAGAATGTTGTACCTCTAAGTAGTGTCATAAGCCTTCTCTAGATCAAAAAAGACCGCTAGGACAGAGTGGTTGTTAGCAAAGGCATTTCGAATATACGTATCTAAGAGGAGCAAGGGGTCTAAAGTAGAGCGGGCTTTGTGAAAGCCATATTGGCGAGGGAAAAGGCTGTTGTGTCTGTAAGAACCACATCAGACATCTATTCACCAATCGTTCCATCACCTTTCAGACCACGCTGGTCAGGGAAATGGGACGATAGTGAGAGGTGTCAAGCCCCGAGGCGCCAGGTATGCAAAACAGTAGTACAACAGCCGATTTCCAGTGTTGAGGGAGAGCCCCTCACTTCCAAATTAGATTGAAAAGACGTAAAAGAATGGGAAGGGCCGCAGAATAGAGATGTTGTAGCTTATTCATGTAGATATCATCAGGTGACGTTGCCAACAGCCGGCAAATGGAAAGCGTGGACTCCAATTCTAGAAGAGTAAAAGTCACGTTACAGGGCTCCAATCCATCGGAGGAGAAATCTAAGGGCAATTGCTCTTTGGTAGGTTTAGACGCAAGAAATGAATTTAGAGACAACTCACTCAGAAATGTTCGAGAAATGGAAAGTATTTTATCCACAGTGGTATATTACAGACCGTTCTGGAGAAATACCCTGACTTTGCTAGCTGTAAATAAAGCATTACCACGTGTGTGTGCGGGGGGTGAATGCTTGTGTGTATGCATATATTTGTACGCTCGTGTGCATGTGTCTGTGTGTGTGCGCGCGCGCTCGTGTGGGTGTATGACCCACTTAATATTTGTATTTATAACTCATTACAATTGTGACCAAGTGTGGACGTATCAGTGGCTCATTACTTTGTAATTTATTCATGATTGTAACTGAAAATTTGTCTAGACTGCCTCCATGTGAGTTGCTTACCCTAGCCAGCTCTGTTGACACCGAGCTCCGAGGTCGGCACCTCAGCCTCACAAGTGGCTTATACCTGGAGTTTACCTGGAGAGAGTTCCGGGGGTCAACGCCCCCGCGGCCCGGTCTGTGACCAGGCCTCCTGGTGGATCAGAGCCTGATCAACCAGGCTGTTGCTGCTGGCTGCACGCAAACCAACGTACGAGCCACAGCCCGGCTGGTCAGGAACCGACTTTAGGTGCTTGTCCAGTGCCAGCTTGAAGACTGCCAGGGGTTATTGGTAATCCCCCTTATGTATGCTGGGAGGCAGTTGAACAGTCTCGGGCCCCTGACACTTATTGTATGGTCTGTTAAAGTGCTAGTGACACCCCTGCTTTTCATTGGGGGGATGTTGCATCGTCTGCCAAGTCTTTTGCTTTCGTAGTGAGTGATTTTCGTGTGCAAGTTCAGTACTAGTCCCTCTAGGATTTTCCATGTGTATATAATCATGTATCTCTCCCGCCTGCGTTCCAGGGAATACAGGTTTAGGAACCTCAAGCGCTCATAGTAATTGAGGTGTTTTATCTCCTTTATGTGCGCCATGAAGGTTCTCTGTACATTTTCTAGGTCAGCAATTTCACCTGCCTTGAAAGGTGCTGTTAGTGTGCAGCATTATTCCAGCCTAGATAGAACAAGTGACCAGAAGAGTGTCATCATGGGCTTGGCCTCCCTAGTTTTGAAGGTTCTCATTATCCATTCTGTCATTTTTCTAGCAGATGCGATTGATACAGGACAGATTTCCACAAATGACTGATGTTGCAAGAAAATCTCGCCTGCATGCACGAATAAAAGGCTAACTTACTTGGTGTTGGAGAATGTATTCCAGTCTTCAACCTCCTTAAGCTTTAGCCCCTCTGGATTTCCCCTCAGAACCACGTGTAACTGGGAGCCTTAATTCCTGCAATATTCAGTCATTATCAGTGACCTGCCTGCACTTCAGAAATCCCTGTGTCCAAGGGGGGTGTGTATCCCCTAGTATAACTATGCAGAAAGTGACATTAGCTTCTGAGGCTAACAAAGAGATGCTGGTACGTACTGGTCATGGGCTGCCTGCCTGCACAAAGGCCCACAGCTCAACTCACTCGCATTTTTTTCCCAGAAACTGGCCAGAAGCTGAAAGAAAAAAGGGAGGTCTCGTCTTACTGTATGGGCCTGACGGAGGAGGTCATCTATGGTACTTCGAGGTGCCTCCACCAGTTTTCCCCAGGTCTAGTATGTGAAGACACGTGGGGGTGCTGCCTGCTGATCATGGCACTTGTTGCTCCGATGGTGTCTGGATTAGAAGAAGGGCATTGCAGTCTCAAAACCCCATGCCCAGTAATCAAACTTGGGCTGCCAGTTCTCCCTGGCTAACATAACCTAGTGTTTACCTGGAGTTTACCTGGAGAGAGTTCCGGGGGTCAACGCCCCCGCGGCCCGGTCTGTGACCAGGCCTCCTGGTGGATCAGAGCCTGATCAACCAGGCTGTTGCTGCTGGCTGCACGCAAACCAACATACGAGCCACAGCCCGGCTGGTCAGGAAGCGACTTTAGGTGCTTGTCCAGTGCCAGCTTGAAGACTGCCAGGGGTCTGTTGGTAATCCCCCTTATGTATGCTGGGAGGCAGTTGAACAGTCTCGGGCCCCTGACACTTATTGTATGGTCTCTTAACGTGCTAGTGACACCCCTGCTTTTCATTGGGGGGATGTTGCATCGTCTGCCAAGTCTTTTGCTTTCGTAGTGAGTGATTTTCATGTGCAAGTTCAGTACTAGTCCCTCTAGGATTTTCCAGGTGTATATAATCATGTATCTCTCCCGCCTGCGTTCCAGGGAATACAGGTTTAGGAACCTCAAGCGCTCATAGTAATTGAGGTGTTTTATCTCCGTTATGCGTGCCTTGAAGGTTCTCTGTACATTTTCTAGGTCAGCAATTTCACCTGCCTTGAAAGGTGCTGTTAGTGTGCAGCAATATTCCAGCCTAGATAGAACAAGTGACCTGAAGAGTGTCATCATGGGCTTGGCCTCCCTAGTTTTGAAGGTTCTCATTATCCATCCTGTCATTTTTCTAGCAGATGCGATTGATACAGGACAGATTTCCACAAATGACTGATGTTGCAAGAAAATCTCGCCTGCATGCACGAATAAAAAGCTAACTTACTTGGTGTTGGAGAATGTATTCCAGTCTTCAACCTCCCTAAGCTTTAGCCCCTCTGGATTTCCCCTCAGAACCACGTGTAACTGGGAGCCTTAATTTCTGCAATATTCAGTCATTATTAGTGACCTGCCTGCACTTCAGAAATCCCTGTGTCCAAGGGGGGTGTGTATCCCCTAGTATAACTATGCAGAAAGTGACACTAGCTTCTGAGGCTGACAAAGAGATGCTGGTACGTACTGGTCATGGGCTGCCTGCCTGCACAAAGGCCCACAGCTCAACTCACTCGCAATTTTCCCCCAGAAACCGGCCAGAAGCTGAAAGAGAAAAGGGAGGTCTCGTCTTACTGTATGGGCCTGACGGAGGTCATCTACGGTACTTCGAGGTGCCTCCACCAGTTTTCCCCAGGTCTAGTATGTGAAGACACGTGGGGGTGCTGCCTGCTGATCATGGCACTTGTTGCTCCGATGGTGTCTGGATTAGAAGAAGGGCACTGTGGTCTCAAAACCCCATGCCCAGCAATCAAACTTGGGCTGCCAGTTCTCCCTGGCTAACATAACCTAGTGTTTACCTGGAGTTTACCTGGAGAGAGTTCCGGGGGTCAACGCCCCCGCGGCCCGGTCTGTGACCAGGTCTCCTGGTGGATCAGAGCCTGATCAACCAGGCTGTTGCTGCTGGCTGCACGCAAACCAACGTACGAGCCACAGCCCGGCTGGTCAGGAACCGACTTTAGGTGCTTGTCCAGTGCCAGCTTGAAGACTGCCAAGGGTCTGTTGGTAATCCCCCTTATGTATGCTGGGAGGCAGTTGAACAGTCTCGGGCCCCTGACACTTATTGTATGGTCTCTTAACGTGCTAGTGACACCCCTGCTTTTCATTGGGGGGATGTTGCATCGTCTGCCAAGTCTTTTGCTTTCGTAGTGAGTGATTTTCATGTGCAAGTTCGGTACTAGTCTCTCTAGGATTTTCCAGGTGTATATAATCATGTATCTCTCCCGCCTGCGTTCCAGGGAATACAGGTTCAGGAACCTCAAGCGCTCCCAGTAATTGAGGTGTTTTATCTCCGTTATGCACGCCGTGAAGGTTCTCTGTACATTTTCTAGGTCAGCAATTTCACCTGCCTTGAAAGGTGCTGTTAGTGTGCAGCAATATTCCAGCCTAGATAGAACAAGTGACCTGAAGAGTGTCATCATGGGCTTGGCCTCCCTAGTTTTGAAGGTTCTCATTATCCATCCTGTCATTTTTCTAGCAGATGCGATTGATACAATGTTATGGTCCTTGAAGGTGAGATCCTCCGACATGATCACTCCCAGGTCTTTGACGTTGGTGTTTCGCTCTATTTTGTGGCCAGAATTTGTTTTGTACTCTGATGAAGATTTAATTTCCTCGTGTTTACCATATCTGAGTAATTGAAATTTCTCATCGTTGAACTTCATATTGTTTTCTGCAGCCCACTGAAAGATTCGGTTGATGTCTGCCTGGAGCCTTGCTGTGTCTGCAATGGAAGACACTGTCATGCAGATTCGGGTGTCATCTGCAAAGGAAGACACGGTGCTGTGGCTGACATCCTTGTCTATGTCAGATATGAGGATGAGGAACAAGATGGGAGCGAGTACTGTGCCTTGTGGAACAGAGCTTTTCACCGTAGCTGCCTCGGACTTTACTGTGTTGACAACTACTCTGTGTTCTGTTAGTGAGGAAATTATAGATCCATCGACCGACTTTTCCTGTTATCCCTTTAGCACGCATTTTGTGCGCTATTACGCCATGGTCACACTTGTCGAAGGCTTTTGCAAAGTCTGTATATATTACATCTGCATTCTTTTTATCTTCTAGTGCATTTAGGACCTTGTCGTAGTGATCCAATAGTTGAGACAGACAGGAGCGACCTGTTCTAAACCCATGTTGCCCTGGGTTGTGTAACTGATGGGTTTCTAGATGGGTGGTGATCTTGCTTCTTAGGACCCTTTCAAAGATTTTTATGATATGGAATGTTAGTGCTATCGGTCTGTAGTTCTTTGCTGTTGCTTTACTGCCCCCTTTGTGGAGTGGGGCTATGTCTGTTGTTTTTAGTAACTGTGGGACGACCCCCGTGTCCATGCTCCCTCTCCATAGGATGGAAAAGGCTCGTGATAGGGGCTTCTTGCAGTTCTTGATGAACACGGAGTTCCATGAGTCTGGCCCTGGGGCAGAGTGCGTGGACATGTCATTTATCGCCTGTTTGAAGTCATTTGGCATCAGAGATTGACATTGGCATTTAGGAGTAGGACCGGAGGTGGTCCAGCGTGAAACGGGCTGGCGATTCGAAAATTGCCGTACCGTAGAGGGAGAGGCCGGAAGCATAGTCAAAGGAGAGCGGAGGTCAGACAAATCAAAGGAGTCAGTCGAAGCCTCGGTACCTGAAGCGGGTGAGGAAACAGCACCAGCAAGAGGTACAGGGGCATCAGGAGTGTCCGAAGAGTGGTCTAAAAACAAGGCAGGGTCAGAATGGGGTGCGATATCAAGAAGGGGCCCGGGGGTAGTGGGTTCATGGATTGGGTTCTCCATGGTTAGGTTACTCCTTTGCTTTTTGTTTTTAAGAAAATAAAAGAAAGAAGAAAAGAAAAGAAAAATAAAAAAAGAATAAAAAAAAGGGGGGAGCGGGGAGGAATAGCTCCCAGGAGGAATGAAAGGGCCGGAAATCTCCCTCCGTGCCCAAGAGGACCTCAGCACCGCTAGTAGCGCAGATGCAGCATGGGATGCAGCATGGAACCCGTGCCATACCCTACCCTTCAAGCCAGTAAACCAGCAATCCGGGATAGCAACCTCACATCTGCCGAGCTACCTCGGTGGACAAAAGAGAGGGCGGCCAGATATCCGCCACAAAGCATACCTCCTTCAGCCACCACCCCCGGAATCCGAAAGGTGGCTTCCAGAGATACACCCGTCGCCCGAAAGACACCCAAAGCTACTCCGGGATACCGGAGAGGGATCGGGACATCCCCAGGCAATCCAGATTCCACGGCAAACTACGCTACCGCCAAGAACCTCAACGGAATGGGATGGACCCCGGTATCCTTTCCCCTACCTAGGAACTAGCGTGCCTGTGGAAGAAATCCCAAAGGCCAAAAAGAGGAAGGGCAAAAGGGAGGGGTGGGGAGGAGGAGGAAAGGAAAAAAGGGATGGGGAGGATGGGATAGGGAGGGGGGATTGGGGGGTAATTAGGTTCGGTCTGAGGAAGTAGACCGACAGGTCTGATTCCTCAGACCAAGAGCCTCTTCACCACAACAAGGAGCCCCCCTTGAAGAGGAAAGAGTAGTGTAGTGGGGAGTGACTGCCTACCAAGCAACTACCTGATATGTCACCAAAGGGTCACGTGATATGCCCTAAGATCTAATTGGGTAGTGATATGACCACAGCAGCACTACAGAAACTGTGTGATGAATGGTTTGAAAAACCGACAAGTTGAAGATTGAGACACTTATGCAGCATATGGGAATCTTTATTCAGGAAATGTTTCGCCACACAGTGGCTTCATCAGTCCAATACAAAGAGGAAGGCGTAAGGAGAGGAGGAGTATGAGGTAATCAGTCCCTCAGCCTGGAGTCGATGTGTTCAGTCCATCAATCTTGTAGAATGTACAGCATAGGGCCGTAGACGTGGCTTATATACTGTAGAGAGGTGACGTGAAGCAGGCGGAGGCGGGGTCATAGTGGTACCATCCACTAGTCGAAGTAGGTCTTCATCCAAAGGTTGAACAAGTGTTGAAGAATTCTTTGTAACAAGTTCCCATGATGCTGCAGTGTCTGACAGTTGTGATGAATGGTTTGAAAAACCGACAAGTTGAAGATTGAGACACTTATGCAGCATATGGGAATCTTTATTCAGGAAACATTTCGCCACACAGTGGCTTCATCAGTCCAATACAAAGAGGAAGGCGTAAGGAGAGGAGGAGTATGAGGTAATCAGTCCCTCAGCCTGGAGTCGATGTGTTCAGTCCATCAATCCATCTCTACAGTATATAAGCCACGTCTATGGCCCTATGCTGTACAATCTACAAGATTGATGGACTGAACACATCGACTCCAGGCTGAGGGACTGATTACCTCATACTCCTCTCCTTACGCCTTCCTCTTTGTATTGGACTGATGAAGCCACTGTGTGGCGAAACGTTTCCTGAATAAAGATTCCCATATGCTGCATAAGTGTCTCAATCTTCAACTTGTCGGTTTTTCAAACCATTCATCACAACTGTCAGACACTGCAGCATCATGGGAACTTGTTACAAAGAATTCTTCAACACTTGTTCAACCTTTGGACGAAGACCTACTTCGACTAGTGGATGGTACCACTATGACCCCGCCTCCGCCTGCTTCACCTCACCTCTCTACAGTATATAAGCCACGTCTACGGCCCTATGCTGTACATTCTACAAGATTGATGGACTGAACACATCGACTCCAGGCTGAGGGACTGATTACCTCATACTCCTCCTCTCCTTACGCCTTCCTCTTTGTATTGGACTGATGAAGCCACTGTGTGGCGAAACGTTTCCTGAATAAAGATTCCCATATGCTGCATAAGTGTCTCAAACTACAGAAACTACATATTTTAGAACAAGATTGATATTGTGATGCTTTTTTTTCAGTTTAGAAGCAGGATGTCATAAAACAGGGAAAATTTCCCATTAATGATGTGATGTAGTTCAGCTGTGCTTTTGAGGTCACTAAGGGATACCTAATTAACCAGTAAATGGTCACACCTTGCCTTATCAAATAGTTGTCAGACATGCCTCGCCTCTCGGCTTAAGTCACAGATCCTTTGTTCATCACTGGCATCAGGTCGCAACACTGGTCTATGCCTTATGGGGAAGGGGGGTGCTTTGAGGACCAATATAAGCTCAAGGAAACAGCTGAGCAGGAGAGAGAGGTTAGTGACAGGTCCGGTGAGTGGGAGCCCTGGACAGCCGCGTGTGTAGTGGACTACGCATTGCGAATCTCGGGTCAGCTGGTCGGTGAATTAAGAGCAAGTACCAGTCCGAGTTACTGATAACATCTACCCTTTCCCCTGGTAATAAATCTCATAGGTCAATTGTTATATTATGTAAATTTCCATCAGGATATGTTGTATTCTAGCCCTTTATGTTATTAAGTAAACTAAAGCCATAGTTCCCATTTTTATTTGTACCCTCATATGCTATTCCCTATTCTGTTCAGCACTGGGATAACACAGTTGACGTGCTCACTTGCTGGGATACCTCAGGCAGAGTGGGTAAAGGTCTCACAATGAGGCCAAATGGAGAGGGGGAAGATTGAATGGGGAAGGAATAATTGGTATTTAGATTTGATTTGAAGAAGGGAACAAGAGGTCCAGTACTTCAGTTCAAGAGCCCCTTTACCCATGCAAGGGACACCTCTTAAACGGACACATTATTATTATTATTATTATTATTATTATTATTATTATCAAAAAGAAGCACTAGGCCACAAGGGCTATTAAAGGGACACAAAAACCGTATATGGCAACATTAAGTTACATTTTTGCATGTCACAATCAATGGAAATAAGTCACTCTGTCTGACTTTTTTGGGTTATCCTAGGTTCTCTACACACATGCTGCTATGTATGATAATTCTATGTAACTGTATTTGTGAATACCTGAATAAACTTACTTACTTACTAATCCTGGTAGAGGAAATCTAAGCCAGTGCAGTCTATGGCATCAGTAACTTAAAATTTCCTCAGTGTGGTTATTCCCTGTTGTTGCTCACAGCACCCATTTCTGCATACTCAAAACAAACCAACTGTTCAGGAATAGCCTGCAAAAACTTGTCATCTCTACTGGTGTGACTAATGTGAGAGTTGAGGAAATGGGTAGAAAGGTAGAGCAAGTCTGTCATAGGAGAGTGCAGACAAAATATGCACTTCATGGCATAAAAAAAAAAGTGAAATGAAGCTGGCATGATTTTTGATGGACAAAACAACCAAGAGATTGTAGACTGTCAGGATGACCTGACAATCCAAGACGTAATCAACTTTTCTTTGGAAGACAGTTAGGAATCTTGTAAGATTCCTTGGATACTTAATGATCTAAGGGCTGACTGTCAGTATAGTTTCAATATCCCAAGCTTCCATTAGCTGTATTTTGCATTATTTACCATTCTTCCTGCTCTCTCATGGGGTTATTTGAATATGCAGATTTGTAAATCTCCAAAACTGCACATACAAGGAGTAAAAAGACATCTAGTATATGAAGCATAACCATATTACTTTATTTATTCCATAAAATACTTTAGCAAATTATAAATATTAAATACGAATGACTAGTATACTATATAATTATTTGCTTAATCACAATCTTTGAGAATTATTATACTGACAGTATGAACCATCACTTAACACACTGTTTACAATACTGTTACACTGTTTACATGTACTAAACATTTACATACTTTAATGTGTGAGTGCATCTATGAATATAAGCAATATACTGATGCATAAAACAATTTGTATGTTAAATGCTTTAATATATTCTCAGTATGCATGTACCTAAATGCAAAACTGTCTATTGAAGTTAACAAATTCATTTATGGCCATAGTTTGTGTACAACAGATCATGTATAATAACAAAATTATTTTTTATGGAAGTAACCTTACAATCCAATATATATGTAAACAATCTATATCTTAGGTGGTAAAGTTTAAGATCTACTGGCTACCAAAGTCACTAAAGATGCAATCTGCCTTATTTCAAATTTTAATGTACAGTAGACCATCAGTTAGAGGGTGGCTTGCATGTCTGAAAATCAGCATATAACCTAATTCATCACTAATCTGACAAACATTTTCAGGGTTCTTTCCACAGACCTTCAAAGAGCAAATAACTTTTCTTAAAAGATCATAAAAAATGAAAAGTTATAAATTTTATCTTGCCTTACATTATAGTCGATGTTGCTTATTGATTTGATAATGTGTGGAGAGGGTTGATGTGGCCCTACTGGACTGAGATGGATGGATGTGGTTTGTGTGGTAATGTGGATGCAGAGTTATTAGTAGTCAATAATTGTACTGGAGTTCTCAAGAATTTTGTAATGTGTGTCTGCTGTCATTCTTTGCAGTACTTTATAAACCTGACAATAAGACATCATCACTTGCTTCAGATACTACTATACAGCAATGCTTTTAGATGTGTCATGATGCTTTACAGTGAAGTCTGCCAGGTTAGCAATAACATGAACTGTCTTACTGAAATATTGTATTTTCAAGTTGTTCTTCATCATTTATTCTTT
>NC_091292.1:75076051-75158551 GCF_038502225.1 Cherax quadricarinatus
CCCTTCTCCAGAACATCACTCCATCTGAGATCATACATACCCAGGATGACTCGAGTATGGAACACATTCGTACAGCATAATGATGTCAACGAGATAACGTCAGTTGATCAAATGAAAATGCTGGCCCACAGATGGCTCCAACTTCATCCTGTTCCCTACTTGTATGTCTCATAACAATAAAAATGCTTTCAAATGAGCTGATGTAGGTAACAGCTCTTAGCTTGCCAATAAAGTTAGGAATCCTTAACCTGTAAATAGCTGTCAATAAAGCTAGGGATCCTTAACCTTGTCAAACCCTGTGTAAAAAAAAAAAAAAAAAAAAAAAAAAAATATATAAAGAGAAAGAGAAAAAGACAAAGAGAGAGAAAGAGAAAGAGAAAAAGACAAAGAGAGAGAAAGAGAAAGAGAAAAAGGCAAAGAGAGAGAAAGAGAAAGAGGAAAAAGACAAAGAGAGAGAAAGAGAAAGAGAAAAAGACAGAGAGAAAGAGAAAGAGAAAAAGACAAAGAGAGAGAGAGACAAAGAGAGAGAGTGAGGGGGGAGTGACTTGAGGCATACACAACCTGAACAATAGCCTCAAAAAATGCTAGACTGGAGAATTTATGGGTAGCTTTCAGGCACCTCAACCAGTTGTCATTTACGACACTTAATATAGCATTTGTCAGCCTATCATGCAGCACCAGTATGGAACTCGTATCCCATAAAGCATGTCAAGATGCTGGAGAAAATGCAAGGATTTGTAACAAAACTAGTTCCAGAGCTAAGGTAAAGGATCTATAAGGATAAACTAAGTCTTACAGCATGCGAGGACAAAAGAACCATGGGATGATATGATTACAGTGTACAAAATACTGATGAACTGACAAGGTGAACAGGGCAAGTCTGTTCAAGAGGTGGGTGTCAGGTACAAGAGTGCATAGCTTGAAGTTTAAAATGCAGGCGAGTCACAGAATTGTTAGGAAATACTTAAAGTGGTGAGGAAGTGGAACAATATATGCAATGAAATGGCAGAGGCAAGATTCATACATAATTTTAATAAGAGGTATGACAAGGCTCATAGAGGCAGGAGAGAGAAAACCCAGTAGGCCCCAGCAGAGGCACAAGGCCAGAAGCTGAGACTTAACTCATGCAACCACAAATAGGTGAGCACACTGTATATATAATGGTGAATTATCTATTTTCAAAAATTGCAGCCATTCACACTTTGTAATAATTATATTATAAATGGAAGAGTCTGTGAGGAAGTTCAAATTTCTTAAGTTTATTAAACACTTCAAAGCAATAAAGCATACAGTACTTTCTATCACACTCAGTCATTCTTATTTCCCTCACACATGCAAAATGTAGTTCATACACAAAGCAAATGCTGATACTTCAATGCTGAACAAGCAACCTTCAGTTTACATAACATCACTGAACTGAAGACAATGTATTATTCCACACCACTACACTATCATCTCTTTTTAACATGGTTGCTCATCTTATTTATTTAAAAACGACATTTTCCCATAAAGCCTCAACATTCTGGCCTACAATCAGTCACTATTACACATACAAAATAACACAATCATTAATAGTATCCATTGTATAAGAACATTTAACAAATTGTCAGCCTATATTTCTTTTGCCTGAAATCATGACCTATTAAAGTTGTTATTATTGGAACCAACCCACAATGTACTTTATGAAATAACTATTACATTTATAAAATTATTCTAAAAACAAGTGGAGATGCTGAACTTCATAAGTGATAAAGCTTGCTCCCTATGTAAAAACAAGTTAACATAAAAACTGCAATGTTCATAAAAACAAATTGCTTAGAGGACAGATGGAAAATAATATGCAACTGTAATTATTAGCAAATGAAAGTTTTACATTTGCTAATCATTATTATATAAATAATTTATGAAAGAAAGGTCAGGTATGCCCAACAGCTCAAATTTTTTAGTCTGAGGAGCTTAAAGAAAAAATTGTTCTGGTGAACTGTTTCAATAGTTCATTAAATAAAAGATTTTCTTGTACAGTACCACTAATATTATATATAAAAATAAAGATCTTTATATCTTTATTTTTCATTACATTTTCTGACAAATACACACATTTAATTTTCTAAGCCTAAGTGAAATACAGCCTTATGAAAAATTATGGAATGAGTTTAAATTTCTTATCAATAATTTTCTGAAAACTCTGGGACAACCTTGGAGTGTGATGAGAAAATATCCCCAAAATGTGAGCTTGTCAGAATAACTGTCATTACTTCTGAATAATTATTTATTTCCTGTACATAAGCAACACCATAATATCAAAAATATATGCAAGTTCTTAGAAAATAGGCATGTTTTACTAAAGTCAACTGATGTAACACTTATAAAAAAATTAATTACCAGACATCTATTTATATCAAGTTCCTTAAACATTCAGTATTTATGCCATGTATGGGTAAGGCAAGAATGTTCTAAGACAGGTATAGCAACAATTAAAAGATATTATGTGTTATACTATATATAATACCCCATTTCATTAGCCTTGATATAAGATTTAACATCAAATACACATTTTCCTACCTTTTAAAAAGTAAAATGATGTGTATTTAGTGTTACATGTTTAACACTTAATTTGTTGGCCTTGGTAAATACATAAAATTTGCAACTAAACAAACTATCCTACATCACTTGAACATTACTTGAGCACCTTGTAACTATAAACCATACATTATTATTATTATAATCAAAAAGAAGTGCTAAGCCACAAGGACTATACAGCTATAAACCATACAAAAATTGCTGTCAGTAGTACGAGTGATTTTGCACTGGTATGTGTATCGTCTGTTAGTAACTGTTTAATGTATTCAGTAAACTTCCTAAAAGACAGATGCTATGTATGACTCGTATTGCCCCTGAGGGCTTAATCAGGTCAGTGAAAACCCAAGAATAGCATTTGGATATATTACTGTGACTATCCATGTTCACATTCTCCTGTACACTAAATGGCAGAACTCAAGTACATGTGTCTCTTTCTGTTGTCTGGTGAACCCACATGACCAGTTGAAGGCATGACAAATTGGTGGCAACAGTGAGACTGAACTCCTGGATGGTCAAAGACCATCTTGCCAAACACCCATTTGGTTGTTTATTCTGAAACAGGATATGGACTGGTTACTGGTAAATGATGTCTTGAAAATATTTTAGAGCCCAAATAATGTCTAATGCTACCTGTTCAGTAACTGAGTACTGTAATTTCATTCAGCTTAAGAATAAACTGGCAAATGCAACAGCTTTATACTTGCCATGTCTTTTATGCTATGACAACACCCCTGCCAATGGTACTAGCATCTGTAATCAGGTAAAAAGGTTTCTCAAACTTGGGAAATGTAAAAACAGGAACAGAGGTGAACTTTGACTCAAGTGTTTGAAATACTTGTTCTTGACTGCAGGTCCATCTGAATGGAGCATCTTTCATAAGTAACCCTGCTTAGGAAGCTGCAATAGATAAAAAATTTCCCATGATCTGCAGAATCCTTCTAAGCCAATGAATGATGTTATGGATTCAGCAGTGTGTAGTTTGGGGAAATTTTGAATAGCAGCTACTTTACTATGGTCAGTTGTAAACCCTCTAGGAGTGACTTCAGGCACTGACACTTAGAGAGCTCCATCTTTAAGTTAGTGTCACCTAGTTTCTCTACAAACAAGTCCAATCTCTTTAGATGTGTCTTTATGGTGTGATTGACAGCGATCACATTATCGCAGTACACCATCAGTAATTTACCAATGAGACTCCTAAAGATGTTCATCAAGAGACTTGAATGTGATAGGGTTTGACTTTAACCCAAATGCCATGTGAGCAAGTGATAATGACCTGTAGGGGTGAAGAAGGCTGTTAACATTTGGGTTTCCTTGAGAAGAGGGATTTGCCAAAACCCCTGTAACAAATTGAACACCAAGAAAACTTGTTGCCACTGATGTTCCATAGCAAGTTACTCAAAACAGGTAGCAGAAATGATCTGGTAAAGTCATTGCAATGAGTCGACAAAATCAACAATGGGGCACCATGTTTCATTCTGTATACAGTGGACCCCCGCATAACGATTACCTCCGAATGCGACCAATTATGTAAGTATTTATGTAAGTGCGTTTGTACGTGTATGTTTGGGGGTCTGAAATGGACTAATCTACTTCACAATATTTCTTATGGGAACAAATTCGGTCAGTACTGGCACCTGAACATACTTCTGGAGTGAAAAAATATCATTAACCGGGGGTCCACTGTATAAGGATCAATGGGGAATTGCTTGGAGTGATGACCATGTCCTCCAAAATCTTGGCAACAAGTTTATCAGCAAGTGAGTGCTGAGAATGTGTCTGGTACCCAGTTCTAGTGGAATACAATATGATATTTGTTTAGTAAAACTCACATTTTCACCAGATTAAACTACTGCTTTTCTTTGTTGATTCAGTGCTTGCAGCAGTCCACCAACTGCATCAAGACAATCTGTAGGCGACAGGTTTGTCAATAGTATTTGTAATGCTGTACTGGTATGTGTATCACTTGTTAGTAAATGTCTAAACAGGCACTATGGATGACTCAAAGCTGCTGTGCATCAGTTCCTGAGGGCTAGATTAAGCTGGTTCAAACGCAGGAGTAATGGCGTGTGGATGAATTACTGCAACTCTCTCTATCCACATTCTCCTACACAATAAATGGTACAACTCAAGTATGTCTTTCTCTTTCCATTTTCTTGTGAACCTATAACACGCCCAGTTAAGGGCATGACACTACAGAGCTGGTAAACTATAAAAATACCGGAAATTATATCAATCAAATAATTCCCTGTGATGTAGCCTAGTTTTTTGTCAATTGAATTGGACTTTCATAAAAAATAATTATCTGTTCTGAAATCTTAGTAAAATACTGAGATCCTTTTAGCAATAATGTGTTATAACACCAGTCAGAAAATCATGCACTTACCAGTTATGTACTTAACAGTAATTTTCTGTTCAGTTCAGCTATGTACATTCAATAGTAACAAATTCTTACACACTACCAAATTCTCAAGCAATTATTCATACAACATACAAGAGTTTTCACTTTATCAACAAATCATAAGTATTGCACCCAAGATTCATTCCTCATAGTTTACTAAAAAAATCTAATATAACCATAAATATAAACTGTGATCTCATATTCTGACTGAAATATTTTCTTTCAAAACAACAATTCTGTCAATGAACCCACATTCAGCAAGCCAAATAACACAAGAGAAAGACACAATGTGCCAGTTAAGGAATTATATTTAGAAAATGTTTCTTCCATCAAGATGAACATTTTTTAAATAAAACACCATAACTGATATACTATGTCTTACATACTTGTCTGTATACATTAATGATACCTATCTACAACAACAATCTAAGGATGAATAACCAGTATGAACAATTAATATTATCCTTCACAGCTCCAGTGCAATATATTAATGCAGTGAACATCAGTGATCAGTGTCCCAGTTATTCTCTTACACAATCATTATTATTTTTGTAGAGCTTGCCATACACTCTGGTACACCACTACTGCCGACTGAACAAGTGAGAGTCCCACAGCCATTTTTGTAATGGTGGTAATGTTAAAACTACCTTACAGCAGCAAGAAACTATTAATCATTACACTGGCTTTTTTGCCAGAATAATGAATAAAACCTATATATTTATATTAACAGAAAACCTAAAACTAATGTTACATCTATATACTTAGAGTATATAGTAGCCATGAAGAACAAATACTAAGGCCACTATGTGTTCTATACAAAATGATGTGGAACTTGAATAATTTCCTATGAAAATGTTTTCACTATACATTTTAATCTATGTACAAGTTTCAAAAGATTATTAAACAGAAAGAAAGACATTTCTAACTCTTATACATATCTCATTATATAAATTAAATCTTAAAAAAAATTTAATATTTCAAACTGATAACTGCAGGTGGACTTATTCAGTAACCTAGAAATGTCCTGTGCTTGAGAAAGTGATTTTCCTATAGGAAACAAGTCAATAAAGACATATAGATAGACAGATATATGCAACTGCTTCTTAACCCTTTGACTGTTGCAAGCCCCTTTCTGAAACTCATTCTGTCGCAAAATTTTTGAAGGGGGAAAAAAAAAACTAATGAAATAATAGAAAATCTTTTCCCAATAGTAATGACACCAAAAGTATGAAATTTGGTCGAAAACTCACGGAATTACACTCCCGCAAAGTTAGTGGTCTCGGCGACATATACGCATCAGCGATTTCGCCAACTTTGAGCCCTGTTTTTGGCCAATTCCGTTGTTCCAGTTGACCAAACTCAAAGGTATTTCTTTAGAACTCCATTTTTTCTATCAACTGAGTACAAGAAACTGCCCATTTACTGATTTGAACTACCCAATAAAGTAGTCAGAAATTGGCAATTTGGCCAATTTCACGCAAATTAAAAAAGATGCCAATTTCAAAATAGGGCCCAGAATAAACAATGTAGACATTCTTGGCACTAAAATAACATCCTCTGTTCATTAGTCATGTCTCTAGACCCCTCTTATATTACTATTGCTTTCTATTTTGAGTTTTTATTCATACAAAAAATATAAAATTTACTGTTATGAAGACTACTGCATTATTGTACAAATGTTATAAATAATATCAGTGCACTAGTGAAAGAATATTAGACTCCCCATTTGACGTGTATTTTGGACGTGTGGTGCGATTTGCTTACTCTTGAACACTGGTAAAAATCGAACATTTCCGCTACTTTGAGCTTAATTTCAAGGTCGTTTTCATCGTGAAACTAATCAATATCATCTCTATTTCTGCAATATGTTTTCCATTTTATCATGCGAGACCATGAAAACAAGAATACAACGACAAATTCTATACAAAAATACACCTCAAAGTCGGCATTTTAATCCAAAAAACAAGTCAGTTTTTTTTTCCTCATTATGCACTGCGTGCTGCAGGATTTTTTTTATGTGGTGCACACTGACCACACAGACCCATTCTCTCACATGTGGGCCTACCAGCTTTCTCCTGCTTGATTTGAAGCTGCTAGAATTATTGAGTATACAGTGGTCCCCCGCTTTTCGTAGTTCCCGGCAATCGTAAAATTCGCCAATCATAGGGGTATTTTCATATAAACATGGACTCGCTTTTCATAGGTTGACTCGTGAGTCGTAGTTCGTCCGGGACGCGTATGCACGGCGTGAGCCAGGGCGGCAGCCAGTCTGGCATTGTTTACCAGTGAGCGAAGGTCCCCTCGCGTGCTCCAGCGAAATATTTCATAATATTCCATTTATTTTAGTGCTTGCAAGTACTAAATAAGCTACCATGGCTCCAAAGAAAGCTCCTAGTGCCAAGCCTGTGGTAAAGAAGGTGAGAAATACGATTGAATTTAAGAAAACCATCATTGAACAATATGAGAGTGGTACAAGTGTGGCCGAACTGTCCAGGATGTATAAGAAACCCTACACAACCTTATGTTCCATAGTGGCCAAGAAAAATGAAATAAAGGATGCTGTTGTTGCAAAGGAAGTAACTATGCTGATAAAAATGAGATCACCAGTACTGGAAGAGGTTGAGAAGTTATTATTGGTGTGGATAAATTAGAAACAATTAGCAGGAGATACTCTTATGACTGTTTATTTGTGAAAAGGCTAGGCAGTTGCATAAAGATTTGGTAAAGAAATTGCCTGCAAATAGTGGTAAAGTGAGTGAATTTAAGGCCAGCAAAGGCTGGTTTGAGAGATTTAAGAACCGTACTGGCATACACAGTGTGGTAAGGCATGGTGAGGCTGCCAGTTCGGACCACAAGGCGGCTGAAAAATATGTGCATGAATTCCAGGAGTACATAAACAGTGAACGACTGAAACCTGAAAAAGTGTTCAATTGTGACGAAACAGGCCTCTTTTGGAAGAAAATGCCAAAGAGGACCTTCATTACACAAGAGGAAAAGGCAATGCCAGGACATAAGCCTATGAAAGACAGGCTGACGCTAATGTTCTGCACTAATGCTAGTGGGGATTTCAAAGTGAAGCCATTACTAGTGTACCATTCTGAAAATCCCAGAGTGTTCAGGAAAAACAATGTTATGAAGAGTAAATTGTGTGTGTTTTGGAAATCTAATAGTAAGGCATGGGTCACGAGGGAAATTTTCGTCAAGTGGTTCAATGAAGTGTTTGGCCCTAGTGTGAAGGAGTATCTCCTGGAAAAGAAATTGGATCTCAAGTGCGTGCTAGTAATGGACAATGCACCTGCTCATCCTCCAAACTTGGATGACCTAATTTTCGAGGAGTTTGGGTTCATCACAGTAAAGTTCTTGCCCCCAAATACCACTCCTCTCCTCCAACCCATGGACCAGCAGGTTATTGCAAACTTTAAAAAACTCTACAAAAAAGCAATGTTTCACAGGTGCTTGACTGTGACCACAGACACTCACTTGACCCTAAGGGAATTTTGGAGAGAACACTTCAGCATCCTCCACTGCATAACCCTTATAGGTATAGCTTGGGAGGGAGTGACTACCAGGACTTTGAACTCTGCCTGGAGAAAATTGTGGCCAGATTGTGTTGACAAGAGGGATTTTGAAGGATTTGGGACTGACCCTAATGAGCCTATGTCTGTTGTAAAATCAATTGTGGCACTGGGGAGTTCCATGGGGTTGGATGTGAGTTTGGAGGATGTGGAAGAATTGGTGGAAGACCACAATGAAGAGCTCACCACTGAGGAGCTGCAAGAGCTTCAGCAGGAAGAGCAACACATCGCAGCTCAGAATCTTGCTGCAGAGGAGGAGGAAGAGAGATGGAAGAAGGTGCCTTCTTCAGAAATTGAAGAGATTTTTACTATGTGGGGTAAGATGGAAAGCTTTATGGAGAAACATCACCCTAACAAGGTTGTTGCAAGCCAGGTTGGCAACATGTACAGTGACAAAGTCTTGGGCCATTTTAGGGAAGTGTTAAAGAGACGCCAGAAACAGAGCTTTCTCCACAGTTATTTTGTGAGACAGGACTCCAGTGACTCTCAAGGTGGTCCTAGTGGCATTAAGAAACAGAGAAGAGAAGCAACCCCAGAAAAGCAAATGGTACCTGAGGTGTTGATGGAAGGGGATTCCCCTTCCAAACTATAAATAATCCACTCTCTCTCCTCCTCCAGTCTCCCATACACTAAGAAGAATCTCCAATAAAGGTAAGTGTTATGCTGTTAATGTTTCATTCATCATTTCCCATTGTATTGTTTATGTACTACATATATATTTCATGTTAAAATTTTTTTTGTTTTAATACTTCTGGGTGTCAGGAACGGATTAATTGTATTTACATTATTTCTTATGGGGAAAATTGATTCGTAAATCGTAAATTTTGTTTATAGTAATGGCTCCAGGAACGGATTAATTATGAACAACGAGGGACCACTGTATATACGTCCAAAACACTGGCTCTTAACACGTATATATACAACCAAAACAGTCAAAGGGTTAAATACATTTCATACAGTTACAAAATTAAATTTGAGTGTGAAGTTAACTAAAAAACATTCTCATACCACATTCTTTTACAATCTAATTAACTTATCTTAAAATTGCAAACCAATAAAAACACATGCATTAGCCAAGGAAATTTTCACAGCCCTAGTCAGTAACACTAATAAATTTATTTTTTATATAAGATATTGCACTACTTGCAAAATTATATTATATTAGACACACTGACACTTCATTGATACATAAAAATCTTGCCACTGACAACCTTTTTGTTAGTGCATCAAATTATGGCAAAATGACAGTTGACTTTTATTTCCCCTTCTCAATTTCATGTATAGACAGATTTACTTGTGTATATTCATGAAGAAAAAACTGTGGACAAAAATAATACTTGTTCTTAAAACCCAAAGCTAAACTTTATATTCATTCTTTCAAGCTAGAGTATATTCAATTTTTATCAGTGCTATCCAACTAGCCATGAACACAAGTATTATGGCCTTTTAAAACAACAATATACATAAACAGCATTCCAAAAAAAGAAACTTATTTGTTAGATTCAAAATATTTAGAATTGCTAGTGTCATTACACAACATTACTGAAAGCATATTATTTTTGCCACTTATACAAGAGGTGTTAACAACAACCATCAATCCTTAACATAACTCTTAGTCAGTCAATATGCTATGTTTAAGTCCAATACTGTATTGAGGTTATCGTACACTGTACTGGAAACTGAAATGTGATAAATATCAATAATTAAAAATTTTGCCCATATTTTTGAAGGTCAAAAACATAAATGACAAGGGTGATATTATATCCATGGTTGAACAATGCCAAACTAATCTCAAAAGTTATCTGTATAAAAATAAAGCACTGTTACCACTACCTGCATACTGTCCTTTACTTTATTATAATTTTATCAATGACTGACTACTACACTTCCTGCCAAGGCAATGCTCTCTATAGGCAGAAAAATGGCTGATATCTTGTCATCCATAGTATCTTGACATGGGATTTTTTCTTTAATTATTAGTTCTTGACTGGCTTACAAGTACAGTACTGTACACTAAGCTAACTAAACTGTTCAGAATATGCAAAGCGAGATATTTTCTTTTACTAGATGTATAATTCTGTCTTGGCATTTTTACTGTCATCTTTCATTTTGTATAAAATTGTGATTTTTGTTTTTTAAATTGTTATCACTCACCTCATACACTTAATGACATCAACACTGCTATAATTATTGCTCGAGTGCATTAATAATTTTCTTCAACCTCATTTTCAAGTTTCAGAAATTATCACCAATTAAAACATTTTTCAATAATACAAAAAATATGTAAAACAAGACAGTGATATAATAAAAAGTATGTACATTTGCAAGTGCAGTACAAGGTATTTTAATAAATGACAGAGACAACACTAATGCAAAAACGAAATTTTAAAAAATCTTCATGGTCCCCTTTCTTTGGTGAAACTCTATTACTACAATCTTATTACATTACCAACCATTCTTTGTTATCAAAATTAGATGTCCTTTAGCACCCTACCCTATTTTGTGTCTAACATATCTTTATTTTGTAAATGTTGTACCAGTATAGTAATTTTCATATTTATCTGCTTCACCTTTTTATTTTTGTATGTTAAGTACTCAATCAGAAGTGACAAGAAACAATAAATTGGCCATTAAAAATACGAGAGAAGTCATAGGCTATCTTAATAAGAATTTTTTTTTAAGAGATAAATCTTAAATCTCAAACCATACTACGGGCAGCATTAGAACCCGCGGTCAGAGAGTTTCAAAACTCCAGACCATCGAGTTAGCCACTGGGCTAGCTAGCAAGTTCTAACCCTGCCCATGGTATGGTTTGTTTGCAATCGTGTCATTACGATTTCGTAAGTCTCAAATCTCTCTAGGCTTATTTATACAACATATCTTTAATATCTTACCACACATGCAAGATGATTATTTTTCACTTCTCTGTTTTCTAGTAATGTATGATGTATACCGGCTAATCAGTGAATGAAGAAAAATAAACACACAATACACAGAAATTAATCCCTTTAATTGATAGTAAAACTAATATTCAAACCCTTATGAATGATTCACACTTTCTAATAATTTTTTTTTTACATGAGATTCTGCAAGATTCACTTTGAATGGGGTAAACACACAATATCCAAATGAGATCAATGAGGGACCAAGTATTTGCCTATTTCACGTACAGCAAATCAAAACCCACAATACAGCAAATAAGCTAGGGAATTGTGACAATGTCTGATAATAAGACTAGTGGCATGTTCAGTGACCCAAGGTGTACTCACCTATGTTTGCAGAGTTTAAATTTTAGTTCCTGAACCTCATCATTTAACCATCAATTCCTCATTATTCTTAAGGTCTTTTTTTTTGTATACTATTTACACTGGAATTCCTGCAAGGAGTTTGTCTCTGTTGCTATATTCCCTGGTGATGTTCCACTGGCTTATTAGCCTTATCATGATCCTATCCCTTCCAAACTGTCTGTATTCACAATGCCAATACCTATGTATCATGCATGTTGTGACCACAAGATACAATACAAGCTCTTTAAGCTATCATTTTTTAAAATCTATCATCAAAGCTCAAGTCCTTAGTCTCAAGGACTAGCCTGGTAGAAAACCTGAAATTACCCATTTTTTTTTTTTCATCAAACCAGCCATATCCCACCAAGGCAGGGTGACCTAAAACAAAAAAAAAAAAAAAGTTTTTTTTTTTCAAGAAAATGAGTTTTTTTTTTTTGAAAAGAAAAACAAAAAAAATGTTTTTAAAAAAGAAAAAAGTTTTTCTTTTTAAACCCTTTCAGGGTACAGAGGCCAAATTTTAAAGTGTGCACCAGGGTCAAAGAAATATCCAAAAAATAATTTTGTTATTTTTTCTTATGAAATGGTAGAGAATCTTTTTCTGAAGGTAATAAAACAAAAAGTATGAAATTTGATGGAAAACTGACAAAATTATGCTCTCGCAAATTTTGATGTGTCAGCGATATTTACGCATCGGCGATTTTGCTGACTTTGACTCCCATTTTAGGGCAATTACAATACGTATTCCAGTCAACCAAATTCTTAGCTATTTCACTAGTATTACTTCTATTCTATTGATTGAGCACAAGAAATCGCCAAGTCGACTGTTTCAACAACAAAATAAAGTGACTGGAAATTGGTAATTTAGCCAATTTAATGCAAAGTTAAAAATAGGGTCCAAAATAAACAATGCAGGCATTCCTGGCACTAAACTAACATTTCCTCTGTTCATTAGTTATGTTCCCATTTTGATTTTTTATTCACATAATGAATTTTTATTCAAACCAAAAAATAGAAGATTTCTGTTATGCAATACTGTAATAATTGTATAAATAATATTACCACATTTGTGAATGTATATCAGACCCACCAGCTGTCATGTATTAGACTTGTGAGGTCATTTGTTTACTCTTGAACATCGGCAAAAATTTAACATTTCCACTACTTTGAGCTCAGTTTCAAGCCATTTCCAGCATTAAAACCAATCAAAATCATCTCTATTTCTGTAGTATATCTTCCATTCTATCAAATGAGACCAAGAAATTGCAAATACAACTATAAAAAACATACGAAAAAACACTGCAAAGTTGCCGTTTTAATCGAAAATTACAGTCTCAGTATTTTTCTCTCATTATGCATTGTGTGCTGCAGGATTTATTTTATGTGGTGCACACATACAACATAGATGCATTCTCTCATATCTAGGCCCAAATTTACTGCTCACAGCTTATCAGAGTGAGCTGAGCTCATGGCGTAGATCTACTGTTCGGACCCTGAACGTAAAGCTGTAGATCTATGGCACGGACCCTGAAAGAGTTAAATTTAGTAATGTGTACAGGAGAAAGGGTTACTAGCCCCTTGCTCCCGGCATTTTAGTCACATCTTACGACACTCATGGTTTACGGAGGAAGAATTCTGTCCACTTTCCCATGAAGATGAGCAGAAATAAAAAAGAACAAGAACTAGTAAGAAAATAGAAGAAAACCCAGAGGGAGTGTGTATATAAATGCTCATACATGTATGTGTAGTGTGACCTAAGTATAAGCAGAAGTAGCAAGGTGTACCTAAAACCTTGCATGTTTATGAGACAGAAAAAAGACACCAGGAATCCTACCATCATGTAAAACAATTACAGGTTTCTGCTTTACACTCACTTTGTAGGACAGTAGTATCTCCCTGGGTGGTTGCTGTCTACCACCTACTACCAGGAATTACTTATTTGTAAATACATTTTTTTTAACACACTGGTCGTCTCCCACCGAGGTAAGGTTACCCAAAAAAGAAACTCTTTCACCATCATTTACACTCTCGCTGTCTTATAAATACATGTACCGATTTTTAGTTTCGGAAATAAAACTTACGCTCATAGTGGTCTGTCATCTGTTATGAATTTATCATACAAGCTTTTAAAATTCCTAATGGTTTTAGCATACTACCTGCTAATTTGCTTCACTTCTTCCTCCTTTACAAAAGGCTCCTCTCTTATCCTCCTCTATTAGACTGATAAAGCCCTTGAAGCAAGAACCATCTCTCAAATATACCCAGGTGTGACAGTGAAAGCATCTCCTTTGTGTCACCCTACCTCGGTGGCACAAGGCCAGTGTTAAAAAAAAAAAAAGGTATTGCATGTTTTAATGAGTAAATTTATTTATGTGGGTTGATAAATAAATCTAAACATATTATTATTATTGCTTACCAGCAAAATTAAGTAACAAAACAATATTTGCTATGCACTTCTCTCTTACATCAATAGTCATACATTTTTATAAACATCACTTAGTACTTTGCTAAGTATGTCCTAGAAGAATATAGTGATACAAGCCTTTTGTCTTTTTTTCTAATTACAGGTCCGCCATCACAAATCCGGCAGACATCCAGTTCCATCAGTTATTCAGCACTAATTCTGGCTAGTATAATTTCAAATTTCCAGGGTTGCCACACCAACCTGCTGTTACTGTTTGGTGGCACTACTTCCTGCATAAGTCATTCCAATTTCTTTTTCTCCATTTATGGTTATAACCTGCTCACTTTTAGACCTAGCCACGGTTCCAACGGATAAATGATTCTCGTTGAGTAAATCACATACACAGTACACTGTCCATAAAAGATAAGGTGGCTTTCAAGCCACTGTCGGTTGCCATGAGCTCAGTTTCACGATGCAGGGAAATATGCTTTATTATTACACTAATATCAACACTATGGCTTATTTGCTTATCACAACTGATCTAATATGACATAATAAACAATATAAATGACATAAAAACACGTTAAATACTCCATAATGAATAATATTTGGCATAATACCAAGTGGCTCGACAGATTATTATTATAATAATCAAGGGGAAGCGCTAAACCCGGAGGATTATACAGCGCCTGGGGGGGGGGGGGATGTGGAAGGCATTCAGTATTTTCAAACTTCAAAAAACTGTACACCAGTGTTTCAAAAGTGTTTTGAAGTGACCTCAGAAACTGAATTGACCCTAAGAGAGTTCTGGAAAGATCACTTCAATATCCTCCATTGCATAAGCCTTATACCAGCTTGGGAGAGAGTAACTTCCAGGACTTTGAACTCTGTTTGGAGAAAACTGTGGCCAGAATGTGTCCAAGAGAGGGGATTTTGAAGGGATTGGGGGCTGACCCTGACGAGCCTATGCCAGTTGTGGAAAGTACTATTGCGGCATTGGGGAATTCCATGGGGTTGGATGCGAGTTTCAAGGATGGGGAAGAGTTGGTGGAGGACCATGATGAAGAGCTAACCACTACAGAGCTGCAAGACCTTCATCTGCAACAGCAACAGACCACAGCTCAGGAAACTACTTCAGAGGAGGAGGAAGAGAGATGGAGGAATGTGCCTTCTTCAAAGATTAAGGACACTTGTGCAAGGTGGACTGAGGTGCAAACATTTATGGATGAACTTCACCGTGACAAAGCTGTTGCAAGCCATGTTGGCAACATGTACAATGGCAATGTTGTGTCCTATTTAAGGGAAATTTAAAGAAATGCCAGATACAGACCTCTCTGGAACACTTTCTTGAGCAACAGGGGTCCAGTGACTCAAGCTGGTCCTAGGGACATTAAAAAACAAAGAAGGAAAGTAACCCCAGAAAAAGACTTGGTACCTGAAGTCATTATGGAGGGGGATTCCCCTTCCAAACAATAGTACACCTCCATCCTCTCCCCTCCTCCCATCTCATCACTCGTCAACAAGTCTTCAATAAAGGTAAGTGTTATTTTATTATTGTTTTATTCTGCATGTCTTATTGTTTTCTGTGTAGGTAAATGTATATTTCATGTAAAAAATTAATTTTTTAATACTTTTGGGTGTCTGGAATGGATTAATTGGATTTACATTATTCCTTATGGGGAAAATTAATTCAGAAATTGCCAGATTCAGGTTTAGTCACTTTCTCTGGAACAGATTAATTACGAAAACAGGGGGTAAACGTACCATTCTTCTATCCCTGTCTTGGGGCTTATATTAGAGAAAACAGAGTAGAGCACAGGGATGTGATATACACTCAAAATGCACCATAAAACTGAAACAAAAAAGCTATTTTCTCTACAGAGATTATCATATATAGCAGCATATGTATAGAGAAGCTAGGATAACCCAAAAAAGTCAAAGTGACTTATTTCTAGTACCTGGCCTGGGCTTGCCATATATGATTTTTTGGTAAATTTTTTTTTCTCAGTTGTTTGTTGGGCTATCTTATTGAAACTTGGGCAATGTATGATGAAAAGATGCTTCTTAACATACACCAAAAATTAAAGAAATCGGATAATTAATAACAGTTCATTAGCCATTAGCCGACCCTTAGCAGTATATTTTCGTATGGTTTTTATGTTTGTATTCTCATTTTTTTTTTCTTATTTGATAGAATGGAACATATATTAAAGAAATAGATATGATCTTGACTGAAACTGAGCTCAAAGTAGCAGAAATGTTCGATTCTTTGGCGATGTTCAAGAGTAAACAAATGATGTCATAGTCCAATACAGTATGTGTCCGAATGGCCAGTCCAAATTCCAATACACAGTCACGAATGGGTTCACATTATTTATACAATTATTATAATAATGCAATAGTCTGCATAACAGTAAATCTTGTATCTTTTGTGTGAATAAAAATTCCAAATGGAAAGCAAGAGTAATATAAGAGGGGCCTGGAGCCATGACTAATGTACAGAGAAAATGTTATTTTAGTGCCAGGAATATCTGCATGTTTATTCTGGACCCTATTTTGAAATTAGCATCTTTTGAAATTTGTGTGAAATTGGTCAAATTGCCAATTTCTGACCACTTTATTGGGTAGTTGAAATAGGTGAATGGGCAGTTTCTTGTACTCAGTCAACATAACAGAATAAAGTTTATTCAGGAATACACATATATAGTTACATAGATTATCGTACATAGCAGCGTATGTAGAGAGAACCAAGGATAACCCAAAAAAGCCAAAGTGACTTACTTCCAGTACCTGGCTTGGGCTTGCCATATATGATTTTTGGTAAATATTTTTCTCTCAGTTGTTTGTTGGGCATCTTACTGAAACTTGGGTAATGTATGATGGAAAGATTCTTCTTAACATACACCAAAAATGAAAAAAATCTGACGATAAATAATGGAGTTCACTTCTCAGCCATTAGCCGCCCCTTAGCGGTAAATTTTTGTATGTTTTTATGGTTGTATTCTCGTTTTTTGGTCTCATTTTAAAGAATGGAAAATATATTACAGAAATATATTTGATTTTGATTGGTTTCAAGGCAAAAAGTACCTTGAAATTGAGTCCAAAGTAGTGGAAATGTTCAATTTTTGCCGATGTTCAATGAACTTTTTTGTGTAAGTCAAGTTGGTTAACTTTATTAAGTGTATTCTAACCTGACCACTCTGTAATCTGGTAAACTCAATAATCTGGCACACTACAGGTCCCAATGATGCCGGATTTGTGATGGCAGACCTGTATTTCATGCTAGAAAAAATGATATACTTAACTTACTTTGGTATGCTCATAGTCAGTCCTAAGTCTTACATGGCTGTGGACCCTAAAGACCTCTTCAAACTAAAAAGATCTGATGTTAGCCTAAAAAGTAATGGCTCATGGAAAGAATTTTAAATTATAAAATAAATAATACTGTGTATTATCACAACAGCACAAATAATAATATGCATATTAGTACAGTATTATAATAGTTATATTAATATCTGCAAAAATATATAATGCCACATTCATACAAATTAATGAAAAAATAATTTGATTAAATTCTAGTAATCAAGTAATGAGTGGCAGGTTTTGGGTTATGGAAATTAGCATGAATGATTTAACAAATCAGAGGAATTTGCTATATTATAAATCATATCTAGTAAAAGACAATCACAACTGGATCAATTATAAAAAAATAAAATCCCTTTAAAAGTATACAGTATGTACCTTCTACATTAAATCACTGAAAATCTTCCTAAAAAAAAAAAAATCCTCCTAAAACAAGACAATACATAAGTGATGTATATTTTAAATATCTGCAGATAGTTATCACTATATAAATGAGAATACAGAAGGCTTCAACAGTTACTTTTGCCACCATTCACAGATAAAAAATAAAATAACAGGATGTCCTAAATGTAGTGTTTAGAGCCAGATATTATATCCCTCAATTTTGACTAAGAAAAGTGGCTGGGAAAGAAGGAAGTGTACATCCCTTTTGTTGCAGAAGCTTTTGAGCTGTCCATGTACCACAATCCAGACACTTGTCAATAGGCTGCCCTGTGCTCAATGCAGCCAAGAATCCTCCCACAAATGAGTCACCTGCACCAGTTGTGTCTACAATGCCTTTGGGCGAGATTGGGGGAACAGGACGTTCTCGAACTTCATGATTATGGACATACAAAAGTGGACTTGGGCCCTTAGTTACAACCACCAGTTTCTGTTTTCTACCACTTACATTATATAAAGAATCATTAAAATTAATCCTGTGACCATTAATGACACCATTGATTAAACCATTTGTGGTTCCATTAGCCACAACACTATCTTTATGACTGAAATGATTATCAGATATTTTTAAAGATTCAAGTTTGGCTACCTTTTGTAGTTCTTCTGATATATAAATACTACTGTCTTTTATAATCTTCTCCTCACCTTTAATGGCTTTTAAGACCTGCAATACATCATGAGATATGTTATTGGGATTGATCATGTGACTGGTAGAGACTCTCTCAAGGTCAACAAACTTATCCAAGGTTTTGTACTCTTCTACATAACCAAAGAGGATGTCCACATATGGCAAAAGTTCTGCTAATTCGTTGGGATGATTTTCACACACGTAGCTTCCACATAGATTAAATACAAAAGTTTTCTTGTTCTTCTGAGCAAATCTGGCAATCTGTAAAAAAATAAATATATTAGGAAACTTCTTTAAAGACTGGTGAAGTCTTATAACATTGTGACAAAATACAAACTTTAAACTCAACACTGTAGCAAAGTTAATGTATGAGCATCACATAAAAAGAAGGAAACAAAGGGACTAGCTTAAAAAAGACACAATAGGACAAACAAAAATCTGATGACTCATGAAATTGTAATGACACGATTGCAAACAAACCATATCATGGGCGGGGTTTGAACCAGCGGTCAGAAAGTCATAAAAACCCAGACCAACTCGTTAGCCACTGGTCCAGTGGCTAATGCGTCGGTCTGGAGTTTTATGACACTCTAACCACAGGTTCAAGCCCTGCCTGTGGTGTCTTTTTTTTTAAAAAACTGATGCTGTATGTTTACAAAGATGAACACATCTAATTTACAAAGATTATCTTGTTTTTACAAGAAGCATTATAGTTTACTTGGCAAAACACAACACCAAACCCAGAATAAGGAATATTCAGACCAATATTAAACAGGATTAGAGGCATATTGTTATACGGTGGACCCTCGGGTAACGAAAGCATCGTCTAACGTTAAATCCACCTAACGAAGCGTTTGAGCGTAAAAATTTTGGCCCAGCCAACGATGAAAAACTCACCCAAAGTGATTCGTCTAGTAAGCATCCACATGTGGCCTGAGCGCGCCTCAGCTGCCCCGTGTGTGCAAGTGTTTACAAGCCAGCCAGTGCGGTCACATCCATGCATACATTCGGAACATTTTATACTATCCTAGTGTCTTTAATACTTGTAACTGCAAAATAAGTCACCATGGGCCCCAAGAAAGCTTCTAGTGCCAACCCTGTGTTAAAAACAGTGAGAATTAGTATGGAATTGAAAAAGAAGAGATAATTGCAAAGTACGAAAGTGGAGTGCGTGTCTCGGAGCTGGCTAGGTTGTATACCAAACCCCAATCAACCATCGCTACTATCTTGGCCAACAAAAAGGCAATCAAGAAAGCTGTTCTTGCAAAAGGTGCAAGTATGTTTTTGAAACAGAGATCGCAAGTACTCGAAGATGTTGAGAGACTGTTATTGGTGTGGATAAACAAAAAACAGATAACAGGAGATAGGAAGTTGCATGACAATTTAATTAAAAAAATGCCTGCAAAGGTTGGTTTGAGAGATTTAAGAGTTGTAGTGGCCTACACAGTGTGATAAGGCATGGGGAGGCTGTCATTTCGGACCAAAAAGCGGCTGAAAAATATGTGCAGGAATTCAAGGAGTACATAGAGGCTGAAGGATTGAAACCTGAACAAGCGTTTAATTGTGACAAAACAGGCCTGTTTTGGAAGAAAATGCCAAACAGGACCTACATTACTCAGGAGGAAAAGGCACTCCCAGGACATAAGCCTATGAAAGACAGGCTTATTCTTTTGTTGTGTGGTAATGCTAGTGGTGATTGCAAAGTGAAGCCTTTATTGGTGTATCACTCAAACTCCCAGAGTGTTCAGGAAAAACAATGTCCTCAAGGCTAATTTGTGGGTGATTTGGAGGGCAACAGTAAGGCATGGGTCACTAGGGACTTTTTTCTATGACTGGTTTCACCATGTGTTTGACCCCACTGTGAAAAATTACCTCCTGGAAAATAAATTGGACCTTAAGTGCCTCCTGGTATTAGACAATGCTCCTGGTCATCCTTCAGACTTGGCAGAGCCAATTTCTAAGGACATGAGCTTCATCAAGATCAAGCTTTTGCCTCCTAATACCACTCTTCTCCTGCAGCCCATGGACCAGCAGGTCATTTCAAACTTCAAAATACTCTACACAAAAGCTATGTTTCAAAAGTGCTTTGAAGTGACCTCAGATACTCAAGAGAGTTTTGGAAAGATCACTTTAGTATCCTCAGTTGTGTAAACCTTATGGGTAAGGCTTGGGAGGGAGTGACTAAGAGGACCTTGAACTCTGCTTGGAGGAAACTGGCCAGAATGTGTAGAAGAGAGGGATTTTGAAGGGTTTGGGGCTAACCCTGAGAAGCTTATGCTAGTTGTGGAATCTATTGTGGCATTGGGAAAGTCCTTGGGGGTGGAGGTTAGTGGAGAGGATGTGGAAGAGTTGGTGGAGGAGGACAATGAAGAACTAACCACTTTTGAGCTGCAAGAGCATCTGCAACAGCAAGAGGCCAGACCTGAGGAAACTGCTTCAGAGGAGGAGAGAAATTGAAGAAGTTGCCTACTTCAAAGATTAAGGAAATGTATGCGAAGTGGGTTGAACTGCAAACTTTTATGGATGAAAATCATTAACACAGCTATTGCAAGCCGTGCTGGTGACTATTACAATGACAATGTTGTGGCCCATTTTGGCAAATCTTAAAGGAATGCGAGGTAAAGAGCTCTATGGACAGATTTGTTGTGCAACAGAGGTCCAGGGAGTCTCAAGCTGGTCCTAGTGGCATTAAAAGAAGGGCAGTAACCCCAAAAAAGGACTTGCTATCTAAAATCCTCATGGAAGGGGATTCCCATTCTAAAAATTTATAACATCTATCATCTCCCCTCCTCCCATTCCATCAATCATCACCAGATCTTCAATAAAGGTAAGTGTCATGTATTCTTTATTTGGTACAGTAGTAATTGTGCATGTCTTCTTTTTTTGTGTAGGAAAATGTTTATTTCATGTGGTAAATTTTTTTTTTTCATACTTTGGGGTGTCAGGAAAGGATTAATTTGTTTCCATTATTTCTTATGGGGAAAATTAATTCTGCTCTCTGGAATGGATTAATATCATTAGCCGAGAGTACATTGTATGGGATGTACTATGCTGTTCACTGTTTGCAGAGACCCTTTTCTTTGCAAAATATTTGTGAAAATGCTCAACATTACAAGCTGTGAAGTGTGACAGAAACATCGTAGAATAAAACGACTTAAGAAATCGTAATGACACGATTGCAAATAAACCATACCCCCGGTCGGGATTGAACCCGCGGTCATAGAGTCTCAAAACTCCAGCCCGTCGCGTTAGCCACTAGACCAGCTAGCCACAATAAGATTCATCCAACTAGGTATATTTCTACACCATAGGAAAGTTAGCACAGGCGTCTGTGCTAACTTTCCTATGGTGTAGAAATATACCTAGTTGGATGAATCTTATTGTGGCTAGCTGGTCTAGTGGCTAACGTGACGGGCTGGAGTTTTGAGACTCTATGACCGCGGGTTCAATCCCGGCCGGGGGTATGGTTTCGTAGAATAAATTTAAACAGTTGAATTTTTTTCCTTTTCAACCTACTTGAACCTACAGACTTTTCTGCACTGCCACCCACACTCCTTAAAGTTGCATTCTGGGAGCATTATGTGTTCTATTCTGTATTTAACCCTTTGAGGGTCGCCAGGCCCTCTCAGAGACTTGTTCTCAGGGTTGCCAAAAATTAAAAAAAAAAAATATTTTTTCTTATGAAAAGATAGAGAATCTTTTCCCATCACAATGACACCAAAAGTATGAAATTTGATGAAAAACTTACGGAATTATGCTCTCGCGAAGTTAGTGGTCTCAACGATGTTTATGCATCGGCGATTTTGCCCACTTTGAGCCCTATTTTCGGCCAATTCCAGTGTACTAGTCGACAAAAATCATAACTATTTCGCTAGAACTCTGTTTTTTCTATTGAATGAGTACAAGAAACCACCCATTTACCGATTTCAACTATCCAATAAAGTGGTCAGAATTTAGCAATTTTGCCAATTTCACACAAATTTCAAAAGATGCCAATTTCCAAAAAGGTTCCAGAATAAACAAGGAAGACATTCATGGCACTAAAATAACATTTCCTCTGTTCATTAGTCACATCCCCACGCCCCTCTTACATTTCTTTTGCTTTCCACTTTGATTGTTTATTCTCACAAAAATAATAAGATTTACTGTTATGCAGACTACTGCATTAGTGTAGAAATGGTATAAATAATATTGGCGCACTTGTGAAAGAATATTAGACTCACCAGTTGACGTGTATTGGACGCTTGGCATGATTTGATTACTTTTGAACTTTGGTAAAAATCGAACATTTCTGCTACTTTGAGCTCAATTTCAAGGTACAGTGGACCCCCAGTTTACGATATTATTTCATTCCAGAAGTATGTTCAGGTGCCAGGAATATTGTGAATTAGATTAGTCCATTTCAGACCCCCAAACATACACGTACAAATGCACTTACATAAATACACTTACATAATTGGTCGCATTGGGAGGTGATCGTAAAGCGGGGGTCCACTGTACCTTTCATTGTAAAACCAGTCAAAATCATCTCAATTTCTGTAATATGTCTTCCATTCTATACAATGAGAACAGGAAAACTAGAATACAATAATAAATACCATACGAAAATACAGTGCAAAATTGCCGTTTTAAACCAAAAACACGGTCAAAGTTTTTTTTTTCTCATTATGCACTGTGTGCTGCAGGATTTTTTTTATACTGCACACACTGACCACATAGACCCATTCTTTCAAATGTAGGCCTACCAGCTTTGTCTTGCTAGATTTGAGGGCACTAGAATTTATGCGTAATAGTACATCAAAAACCCTGGTGCATAAGCCGTACTAATACAGCCGAAACCCCAAAAGGGTTAACAAATTATTATATTAACCATGGCACCCAAGACGACTACTGGTGATGGCAAAAAGAATAAGCATGAAACTCTGATGGTAATGAAGAAAACGCGTTTTAGATATACAGTGGAACCTCCAATCATGAGTTTAATCCGTTCCGAGCCTTGCTCGCATCTGGATTTGCTCGTTTTCAGAGTCAATTTCCCTCATTTAAATTAACTGAAATGCATTTATGTAATCCATTCCTGGCTCTCAGGAGGCATGACAAGATATTCAGTATTTCGCTAATATCATCTGTATAGCTTATTTATGTATCACAATTCATCTAATATGGCATAATAAACATATATAAATAACATAGAAACCTGAAAGAATGAATAAAATATGTCATTCATGTATGGGCAGTGTAGGCAGTGGACAAAAGTTTGTCTGGAGACCAGACAAAATACTCCTTGAATAATTTCACTAAGATCATCTATACAGCTTTTTTTTTTATTTTAACAAACCAGCCATCTCCCACCAAGGCAGGGTGGCCCAAAAAGAAAAACGAAAGTTTCTCTTTTTAAATTTAGTAATTCATATAGGAGATGGGGTTACTAGCCCCTTGCTCCCGGCATTTTAGTTACCTCTTACAACATGCATGGCTTACAGAGGAAGAATTCTGTTCCACTTCCCCATTGAGATAAGAGGAAATAAACAAGAACAAGGCGTAGAAAGAAAATAGAAGAAAATCCAGGGGGTGTGTGTATATACATATATGCTTGTACATGTATGTGTAGTGTGACCGAAGTGTAAGTAGAAGCAGCAAGACGTACCTGAAATCTTGCATGCTTGTGAGACAGAATAAAGGACACCAGCAACCCTACCATCATGTAAAACAATTACAGGCTTTTGTTTTACACTCACTTGGCAGGACAGTAGTATCTCCCTGGGTGGTTGCTGTCTACCAACCTACTACCTACAATACGGCTTATTTATCTATGACAATTCATCTAATATGACATAATAAACAATATAAATAACATAGAAACCTGACATATACTCTAGAATGAATAAAATATGTCATTATGTAACAGATGGAGGCGGACACAACCACTCCAGCTTTGTTGTGCTAAATACTGCCATCTAGTGACGGCCTTTTGAAGCGAGGGTCTTGGCAAGAGGCATGGAGTTAAAAGATAAAGAATCACACATAAAGTGGGAGTTGTCACAGTTGCTCTTTGCTGATGACACTGTGCTCTTGGGAGATTCTGAAGAGAAGTTGCAGAGATTGGTGGATGAATTTGGTAGGGTGTGCAAAAGAAGAAAATTAAAAGTGAATACAGGAAAGAGTAAGGTTATGAGGATAACAAAAAGATTAGGTGATGAAAGATTGGATATCAGATTGGAGGGAGAGAGTATGGAGGAGGTAAATGTATTCAGATATTTGGGAGTGGACGTGTCAGCGGATGGGTCTATGAAAGATAGGTGAATCATAGAATTGATGAGGGGAAAAGGGTGAGTGGTGCACTTAGGAGTCTGTGGAGACAAAGAACTTTGTTCTTGGAGGCAAAGAGGGGAATGTATGAGAGTATAGTTTTACCAACGCTCTTATATGGGTGTGAAGCATGGGTGATGAATGTTGCAGCAAGGAGAAGGCTGGAGGCAGTGGAGATGTCGTGTCTGAGGGCAATGAGTGGTGTGAATATAATGCAGAGAATTCGTAGTTTGGAAGTTAGGAGGAGGTGCAGGATTACCAAAACTGTTGTCTAGAGGGCTGAGGAAGGGTTGTTGAGATGGTTCGGACATGTAGAGAGAATGGAGCAAAACAGAGTGATTTCAAGAGTATATCAGTCTGTAGTGGAAGGAAGGCGGGGTAGGGGTCGGCCTAGGAAAGGTTGGAGGGAGGGGGTAAAGGAGGTTTTGTGTGCGAGGGGCTTGGACTTCCAGCAGGCATGCGTTAGCGTGTTTGATAGGAGTGAATGGAGACAAATGGTTTTTAATACTTGACGTGCTGTTGGAGTGTGAGCAAAGTAACATTTATGAAGGGGTTCAGGGAAACCAGCAGGCCGGACTTGAGTCCTGGAGATGGGAAGTACAGTGCCTGCACTCTGAAGGAGGGGTGTTAATGTTGCAGTTTAAAAACTGTAGTGTAAAGCACCCTTCTGGCAAGACAGTGATGGAGTGAATGATGGTGAAAGTTTTTCTTTTTCGGGCCACCCTGCCTTGGTGGGAATCGGCCAGTGTGATAATAAAAAAAAAAAATATATATATAATAATAATATTACATAGTGCATTATTATACATGTATTATTATTATACATATTATATATTATATTATATTATTATTATATTATATTATACTATTACTATTATACATATGATTATTATTATTATTATTATTATTATTATTATTATTATTATTATTATTATTATTACAATATAAATAATTTGTAATTTTTATTCACACAAAAAATAAAAGATTTACTGTTATGCAGACTACTGCATTATTGTAATAATTGTATAAATAATGTCAACACATTCACGGCTGCATAGTGGAATGGACAGTAACGTCATTTGTTTACTCTTGAACATCGCCAAAGAATCGAACGTTTCAGCTACTTTGAGCTCAATTTCAAGGTACTTTTCATTCTGAAACCAATCAAAATCATATTTATTTCTGTAATATATCTTCCATTCTATCAAATGAGACCAAGAAACTAAAATACAACCATAAAAACCATACAAAAATACTGCTAAGGGGTAGCTAATTGCTGAGAAGTGAACTCCATTTATGGTCTGATTTCTTTCATTTTTGGTGTACGTTAACCCTTAAACTGTCCAAACGTTTACGTGCATAGAGCTCCGACCTTAATTGTCTCCATTTGAAAGCACATAAAAAAATAAAGATCTATGTTTGGAGCACTGTGCGAGCGAACATTGATCTACATTTGGACAGTTTAAGGGTTAAGAAGCATCTTTCCATCATACACTGGCCAAGTTTCAATAAGATAGTCCAACAAACAAATGAGACCCAATTCCCAAGATCAAAAGCAAGAGCCCCTCACCAGTATCCAGGAACCTCCCTTGAGGCCCACTTGCTTATGGAAATTTCACTCGCGTATGGAAGCAAAAAATCGATCGATCGACTGCTCATATTTGGAAAAACTCGCATGTGGATGTGCTCGCAAGTGGAGGTTCCACTGTACTTGGAGACACTGTATGTGTGATAAAGAATACCCGCTCCTTTGATCCGAGACAATCAACCATAAGTACATTTAACCCTTAAATGGTCCAAACGTATATATACGTTTTTTCAACATCTGAAAGTATGTAAAAAAATGTAGATCTTTTTTGTTTTACATTTGAAAACGTGTAAAAAAAACTTTTATCTACATATTTTTTTTTATATTTGAAAATGTGTAAAAAAAACTAGATCTACTTTTTTAGCAATACGAATTTGAACGTCAATCTGTTTGGACCGTTTAAGGGTTAAAGACAATGAGAAGAAAATAAGAGTTTGTGATATAACCAGTGCAGATTGTGGCATGCTTAAAGGAATGGCAAAGAGATAATGCAGCTAAATAAAAAAAGAAAAATACACAAATAACCAGCACATAGGAGAGAGGAGATTACAAATGTGTGGACTGTGGAGAAAATAAGGAAAGGTGTTAACTTAGTACAGTGGACCCCCGCCTTACGAATGCATCGCGTTACGTTAAATCCGCCATACAAAGCATTTGAACACAAAAATTTTGCCTCGCCTCACGATAAAAAACTCGCCTTACGTGATCCGTCCGGGACGCGTCCCACGTGTGGCCTCAGCGCCAGTGTTTACAAGCCAGCCAGTGCGGTCGCATCTATGCATACATTCGGTACATTTCACATTATCCCAGTGTTTTTAGTGCTTGTAACTGCAAAATAAGTCACCAAGGACCCCAAGAAAGCTTCTATTGCCATCCCTGTGGTAAAAAGGGCGAGAATTAGTATGGAACTGAAAAAAGAGATTAAGGAAATGTGTGCAAAGTGGGTTGAACTGCAAACCTTTACAGATGAAAATCACCCTGACACAGCTACTGCAAGCCATGTTGGCAACCTGTACAATGACAATGATATGGCCCATTTTAGGAAAGTCTTAAAGGAACGCGAGTTACAGTGCTCTATGGACAGATTTGTTGTGTGACAAAGGTCCAGTGACTCTCAAGCTGGTCCTAGTGGCATTAAAAGAAGGGAAGCAACCCCAGAAAAGGACTTGCTACCTCAAGTCCTAATGGAAGGGGATTCCCTTTCTACACAATAACTTCCACACTCTCCCCTCCTCCCATCCCATCAATCATCACCAGCTCTTCAATAAAGGTAAGTGTCATGTATTCTATTCTTAGTAGAGTAGTAATTGTGCATGTCTTCTTCAGTTTGAATGTATTAAAATTAATATTTCATGTGGTAAAATTTTTTTTATCATACTTAGGGGTGTCAGGAATGGATTAATTTAATTTCCATTATTTCTCATGGGGAAAATTAATTCGGCTAACGATAATTTCGGCTTACAATGAGCTCTCAGGAACGGATTAATATCATAAGGCGGGGGTCCACTGAATTCAGAGTGTACTCACAAAACCATGTGTGGAAAATACTGTATATATTTTCCAGAAATACAGTAGTTATATGTAAACAGATGGCCATACTGTATTTAATAAAAATTATGTTATCGAAAACGGGAAGCTGTGCCTGCGCAGAAGAGACTCGCCATTTTTTGTTTGAACTGGTCAACAGAAAGCTAGTGAAATCGGAAGAATTTTCGTGCTCTAGAGGTTAAAATTGGGCTGACACCTCTCAAATAGGAGTCGAAATTGTTGGATGTGCATTCCTGCATAATTTGAGTATCAGGCGACAGGACAACTCCAGGAACCTCAGATAAGCTGTCTAATTTATGTTTAAATTCTGGCCAGTAAATTTTTCATAAATGTAGGCAAAAGGGGGGGTCCTGTACATGACACATTAATCTCCAGTCAAATTGGTGAGTGTTATGATTAAGATATATTCTCCTTCTGATATATAAATGTGTATATACTATATATATATATATAATCATTTATTAATTTTAATATACAGTCCACAAACTTATATATTTACCAGAATTCCTGGTGTATGTACATATTTCATTTGTAATTAATAGGTCCAGAGCAACTTGTGGATATGGCAGTTGTAGGTATCGAAGGGGGACATTTTTTGCGACCTAGGTGTCCCAAATTCCTACTCGTCTATGTAACTCTGATAAATAATAATTATCTTTGTTATCATTTACTGCTATGTACATAATGATTTACATTCAGATAAGTGCAATTTTCCATATCACGTCTTACTTCCTGTGTGAGAAAGAGAGAGTCTTCATGACAGTATATGGTTAAATAACAAAAAAGGCACAACACTGTGACTGGAACAATACACAAATAACCCGCACATAGAAGAGAGGAGCTTACGACGACGTTTCAGTCCGACTTGGACCATTTACAAAGCCATACTAACGAAAAGGAGAGGAGGAGGAAACATATATAGGCCAGGAGGTGGTAGTGGTAGTAGTGGAGATATTAGGTACTAATTCAAATTCAAATTCAAATTCAAACTTTATTCTCTATAAGTATTACAATGCTGAGTTTACAGAATTTGGTTATTGTGTGGTTTACATGTAGTAAAATAATAATTACAGAGTGTACCACTAGAACGCCTAGCATGGCTAGGCATTTCGGGCAGACTTATATTAAATCTTAGGTTTAAAATGTTACAGAATTATGAGATAAGTTGGTATTATGGCTAAGTGACTAAATACTAGTTGTGAGTTTAGCAATGTGAATGCTTTTGTTTTGGCACTATATATAGTTTCAGTATTGGAGTATCACAGGCCAACTTTTGACTAGTTAAGATTCATTATTTTAAGATTGAGATTGATATTTCTGTTTATGGTCAAATGGGTGAGTGAGTGTAAGTGTGAACCACCAGGTGGTATTCGTATTATTAGTTGACAGGGTGTATCAGGGAGATAAGATGTTTTCTGATGGTAGTTTTGAAGGTGATGAATGTGTCTGCAGTTTTGGAATTTTCAGGTAGGGTGTTCCAGATTTTAGGGCCTTTGACATACATTGAATTTTTGTAAAGGTTTAGTCGGTCACGGGGAATGTCATAGAGATGTTTGTGTCTGGTGTTGTGCCTGTGGCCTCTGTCACAACTATCAAGAAAGCGTTTTAGGTCAAGGTTAATATTGGAATTTAAGGTCCTGTAGATGTAGATTGCACAGTAGTGGGGAAGGTAGTACGGTGGAGGTGGATCCAGTCACATACTTAGAAAGAGGAGCACTGCAAGGGAGCTAGGGGCCCACAGAGGGTAGGAGCAAGAACACAGAGGGGAAAAAACTAAATAATTTTGTTTTATTATATTATTATTAACACACTGGCCGATTCCCACCAAGGAAGGGTGGCCCAAAAAAGAAAAAAACTTTCACCATCATTCACTCCGTCACTGTCTTGCCAGAAGGGTGCTTTACACTACAGTTTTTAAACTGCAACATTAACACCCCTCCTTCAGGATGCAGGCACTGTACTTCCCATCTCCAGGACTCAAGTCCGGCCTGCCAGTTTCCCTGAATCCCTTCATAAATGTTACTTTGCTCACACTCCAACAGCACGTCAAGTATTAAAAACCATTTGTCTCCATTCACTCCTATCAAACACGCTCATGCATGCCCGCTGGAAATCCAAGCCCCTCGCACACAAAACCTCCTTTACCCCCTCCCTCCAACCTTTCCTAGGCCGACCCCTACCCCGCCTTCCTTCCACTACAGACTGATACACTCTTGAAGTCATTCTGTTTCGCTCCATTCTCTCTACATGTCCGAACCACCTCAACAACCCTTCCTCAGCCCTCTGGACAACAGTTTTGGCAATCCCACACCTCCTCGTAACTTCCAGACTATGAATTCTCTGCATTATATTCACACCACACATTGCCCTCAGACATGACATCTCCACTGCCTCCTCCATACTCTCTCCCTCCAATCTGATATCCAATCTTTCATCACCTAATCTTTTTGTTATCCTCATAACCTTACTCTTTCCTGTATTCACTTTTAATTTTCTTCTTTTACATACCCTACCAAATTCATCCACCAACCTCTGCAACTTCTCTTCAAAATCTCCCAAGAGCACAGTATCATCAGTGTCTCAGGCCTACTTTTACTGGGAAATAATCTCCCTCTTTCCTACATACTCTAACTTGAGCCTCACTATCCTCGTAAAAACTCTTCAATGCTTTCAATAACCTACCTCCTATACCATACACCTGCAACATCTGCCACAATGCCCCCTATCCACCCTGTCATACGCCTTTTCCAAATCCATAAATGCCACAAAAACCTCTTGAGCCTTATCTAAATACTGTTCACTTATATGTGTCGCTGTGAACACCTGGTCCACACACCCCCTACCTTTCCTAAAGCCTCCTTGTTCATCTGCTATCCTATTCTCCGTCTTACTCTTAATTCTTTCAATAATAACTCTACCATACACTTTACCAGGTATACTCAACAGACTTATCCCCCTATAATTTTTGCACTCTCTTTTGTCCCCTTTGCCTTTATACAAAGGAACTATGCATGCTCTCTGCCAATCCCTAGGTACCTTACCCTCTTCCATACATTTATTAAATAATAGCACCAACCACTCCAAAACTATATCCTCACCTGCTTTTAACATTTCTATCTTTATCCCATCAATCCCAGCTGCTTTACCCCCTTTCATTTTACCTACTGCCTCACGAACTTCCCCCACACTCACAACTGGCTCTTCCTCACTCCTACAAGATGTTATTCCTCCTTGCCCTATACACACAATCACAGCTTCCGTATCTTCATCAACATTTAACAATTCCTCAAAATATTCCCTCGATCTTCCCAATACCTCTAACTCTCCACTTAATAACTCTCCTCTCCTATTTTTAACTGACAAATCCATTTGTTCTCTAGGCTTCCTTAACTTGTTAATCTCACACCAAAACTTTTTCTTATTTTCAACAAAATTTCTTGATTACATCTCACCCACTCTCTCATTTGCTCTCTTTTTACATTGCTTCACCACTCTCTTAACCTCTCTCTTTTTCTCCATATACTCTTCCCTCCTTGCATCACTTATACTTTGTAAAAACTTCTCATATGGTAACTTTTTCTCCCTTACTACTCTCTCTACATCATCATTCCACCAATTGCTCCTCTTCCCTCCTGCACCCACTCTCCTGTAAAAACAAACTTCTGCTGAACACACTTAACACTACATTTTTAAACCTACCCCATACATCTTCAACCCCATTGCCTATGCTCTCATTAGCCCATCTATCCTCCAATAATTGTTTATATCTTACCCTAACTGCCTCCTCTTTTAGTTTATAAACCTTCACCTCTCTCTTACCTGATGCTTCTATTCTCCTTGTATCCCATCTACCTTTTACTCTCAGTGTAGCTACAACTAAAAAGTGATCTGATATATCTGTGGCCCCTCTATAAACATGTACATCCTGAAGTCTACTCAACAGTCTTTTATCCACCAATACATAATCCAACAAACTACTGTCATTTCGCCCTACATCATATCTTGTATACTTATTTATCCTCTTTTTCTTAAAAAATGTATTACCTATAACTAAACCCCTTTCTATACAAAGTTCAATCAAAGGGCTCCCATTATCATTTACACCTGGCACCCCAAACTTACCTACCACACCCTCTCTAAAATTTTCTCCTACTTTAGCATTCAGGTCCCCTACCACAATTACTCTCTCACTTGGTTCAAAGGTTCCTATACATTCACTTAACATCTCCCAAAATATCTCTCTCTCCTCTACATTCCTCTCTTCTCCAGGTGCATACACGCTTATTATGACCCACTTTTCGCATCCAATCTTTACTTTAATCCACATAATCCTTGAATTTACACATTCATATTCTCTTTTCTCCTTCCATAACTGATCCTTCAACATTATTGCTACCCCTTCCTTAGCTCGAACTCTCTCAGATACTCCAGATTTAATCCCATTTATTTCTCCCCACCGAAACTCCCCTAACCCCTTCAGCTTTGTTTCACTTAGGGCCAGGACATCCAACTTCTTTTCATTCATAACATCAGCAATCATCTGTTTCTTGTCATCTGCACTACATCCACGCACATTCAAGCATCCCAGTTTTATAAAGTTTTTCTTCTTCTCTTTTTTAGTAAATCTTTACAGGAGAAGGGGTTACTAGCCCATTGCTCCCGGCATTTTAGTCGCCTCATACGACACGCATGGCTTACGGAGGAAAGATTCTTTTCCACTTCCCCATGGACAATAGAAGAAATAAAGAAGAACAAGAGCTATTTAGAAAAAGGAGAAAAACCTAGATGTATGTATATATATATATATGCATGTGTGTGTCTGTGAAGTGTGACCAAAGTGTAAGTAGGAGTAGTAAGATATCCCTGTTATCTAGCGTGTTTATGAGACAGAAGAAGACACCAGCAATCCTATTATCATGTAAAACAGTCATCTGGCAGGACGGTAGTACTTCCCTGGGTGGTTGCTGTCTACCAAACTAGTACCAATAATAATGAAGGAACAAATACCCAAGGCAGAAGAAAGACAACCCAAACAGGAAAGAGGAAGAGTAAGAGGGAGAAGAAGAAAAAGGAATCAGGTTAAGTCATGGGTGTTCTGAAGTTTGGAGCATTTTACAATGTATATAGTGGGAAAGGAAGGCATCTACAGAGACGAAGCCAGGACTAAGATTCACACAAGGAAAGTTGTGTATAAGGGAGGATTCAACCAGATGGCGACTGTTAAAGTTGGAAGTAGGGAAGACAGTTTTAGCAGAAGACAATAGGATGACTGTGATCTCTGATGCGACAGAAAAGAGCATCGCTAGTGTCGGCAAGCCTAACACTAAGTCTGTCTGAAAGAGATCAGCCAGTTTCCCCAAAGTACTGAAGAGGACAGGAGGAACAAGAAATAGAGTAGACACCAGGAGCATGTATAGAGGGAGGAGGTATGAACTAGATTAGTGCGAAGAGTGTTAGTCTGGGAGAAAGTAAGTGTGATGTCTAACCCTGTCAGGGTCAAGAGGCCCTCTCCTAAACTCGTTCTCAGGGTCGAAAATTTTTTGGAAAAAAAAAATTATTTTTTCTTATGAAATGACAAGAGAATTTTTTCCCAATCATAATGACACCAAAAGCATGAAATCTGATAGAAAACTTACAGAATTATGCTCTCGTGAAGTTAGTGGTCTCGACGATGTTTACGCATCAGCGATTTCGCCCAATTTGAGCCCTATTTTCGGCCAATTTCAGTGTACTAGTCGACAAAAATCATATCTATTTCACTAGAACTCCATTTTTCTATCAAATGAATACAAGAAACCACCCATTTACTGATTTCAAGTATCCAATAAAGTGGTCAGAAATTGACAATTTTGCCAATTTCACACAAATTTCAGAAGATGCCAATTTCCAAATAGGATCCAGAATAAGCAAGACAGGCATTCCTGGCACTAAAATATCATTTTCTCTGTTCATTAGTCATGTCCCCAGGCCCCTCTTACATCTCTTTTGCTTTCCACTTTGAATTTTTATTCTCAAAAAATAGAAGATTTCCTGTTATGCAGTTTACCTGGAGTTTACCTGGAGAGAGTTCCGGGGGTCAATGCCCCCGCGGCCCGGTCTGTGACCAGGCCTCCTGGTGGATCAGAGCCTGATCAACCAGGCTGTTACTGCTGGCTGCACGCAAACCAACGTACGAGCCACAGCCCGGCTGGTCAGGAACCGACTTTAGGTGCTTGTCCAGTGCCAGCTTGAAGACTGCTAGGGGTCTGTTGGTAATCCCCCTTATGTATGCTGGGAGGCAGTTGAACAGTCTCGGGCCCCTGGCACTTATTGTATGGTCTCTTAACATGCTAGTGACACCCCTGCTTTTCATTGGGGGGATGGTGCATCGTCTGCCAAGTCTTTTGCTTTCGTAGTGAGTGATTTTCGTGTGCAAGTTCGGTACTAGTCCCTCTAGGATTTTCCAGGTGTATATAATCATGTATCTCTCCCTCCTGCGTTCCAGGGAATACAGGTTTAGGAACCTCAAGCGCTCCCAGTAATTGAGTGTCTGCATTAGTGTAGAAATGATGTAGAAATGGTATAAATAATATCAGTGCACTTGTGAAAGAACATTAGACTCGCCAGTTGACGTGTATTGGACGCTTGGTATGATTTGTTTACTTTTGAAATTTGGTAAAAATAGAATATTTCTGCTACTTTGAGCTTAATTTCACGGTACTTTTCATTATGAAACCAATCAAAATCATGTCAATTTCTGTAATATGTCTTCCATTCTATAAATTGAGACCAGGAAAACTAGAATACAACCATAAATACTATACGAAAATACACTGCAAACTCGCTGTTTTAAACTAAAAACACGGTCGGAGTTTTTTTCCTCTCATTATGCACTGTATGCTGCAGGATTTTTTTTATACTGTGCACACTGACCACACAGACCCATTCTTTCATATATAGGCCTACCAGCTTTCTCTCACTAGATTTGAAGGCGCTAGAATTTAGGCGTTCTAGTACATCAATAACCCTGGTGCGTAAGCCGTACTAGTACGTCGGAAACCCTGAAAGGGCTAAGGAACGGAGAGAGTTGTTGAGATTAGAAAGACCAGAAATGTAGGGAAGGCAGAGGACAGAAGAGTTCCCAGGAGTAGAGAGTTCGGGAGAGAAGAAATTACGTTTAGCACGTGAGAAGGGAGATTCTATGAAATGGGAAGGGTAGCCAAGACGGCAAAATGAATTATGAAGGGTGGAAATTTCTGACTCAAGGAACTGAGGATCATAAATGTGGAGAGCATGGAGAAAGAGGAAGATAAGAACGCTTTTCTTGACAGAGGAAGCATGATAAGAAAAGTAGTGAATGTACATGCCACTGTGCATAGGCTTGAGGTAAACGGAAAAGGCAAAACCTGTATCTGAGCGGTGGACATGGACATCAACGAAAGGAAGCAAGGAATTAGATTCCCATTCAGCTTTAAACTTAAGAAATGGTTGGAAGAGACTAGTCATGAGGCCACAGAGCAAAAATGTCATCTACATAGCACAGCCAGAGTGAAGGGCGCACATCGATAGTAGGAAGAAGAACAGTCTCGAAGTATTCTATGTAAAGATTAGCAAGGACAGGAGAAAGAGGAGACCCCATAGCAACACCAAAGGTTTGAGAATAATATTTACCTTGGAAGGAAAAGGAATTTGAGTCCACATAAAGGCAAATAAGATCAAGAAAGACATCAATAGGTATAGGGAGATGAAGAGACCCTTCATTGGCCTTCTCTCTAAGAAAATTGAGGACATCATCAAGACGGACAGTGGTGAAGAGGGACTCAATGTCAAGACTAAGCATCTCTCCTTTTCATTAGTGTGGCTTTGTAAATGGTCCAAGTCGGACCAAAACGTCATCATAAGCTCCTCTCTTCTATGTGCGGGTTATCTGTGTATGCACCTATACTATTCCTCCACAAACACCATTCCCTCACAACCACCATTCCCTCACAACCATGATCCCCTCACAAGCATCATTCCCTCACAACCACCATCCCTTCAAAACCACCACGGCCCCATGGCCACCACACCTTATGCTTTCACTCACCATTCCCCCATAGCTTCTAGCCCTCACAGACCCATACCCACACCTTACCCATGTTTTCACAATCCACACACCCTAACATGCCATCTACACCCCTAGTCACGTAGACACCAGCCAACCTAACTACTGCCCACACCCACTCAGTCACCCATCATCCATACTACCACCCACACTGGGCCATCAACACTGCCACCCATGTAGTCACCATCACACCACCTCGTTGCTTCCAGCCTCCATCCCTACACCCTTCCAAAACTCAACATCACAGGTCTTCTTTCTTCTTTCAACACACCGGCCGTATCCCACCGAGGCGGGGTGGCCCAAAAGGAAAAACGAAAGTTTCTCCTTTTACATTTAGTAATATATACAGGAGAAGAGGTTACTAGCCCCTTGCTCCCGGCATTTTAGTTGCCTCTTACAACACGCATGGCTTACGGAGGAAGAATTCTGTTCCACTTCCCCATGGAGATAAGAGGAAATAAACAAGAATAAGAACTAGAAAGAAAATAGAAGAAAACCCAGAGGGGTGTGTATATATGTGCTTGTACATGTATGTGTAGTGTGACCTAAGTGTAAGTAGAAGTAACAAGACGTACCTGAAATCTTGCATGTTCATGAGACAGAAAAAAGGACACCAGCAATCCTACCATCATGTAAAACAATTACAGGCTTTCGTTTTACACTCACTTGGCAGGACGGTAGTACCTCCCTAACATCACAGGTATGTATGTAAATAAAAAACGACTTGTATATGGTGTTCACTACTACCCGTGGTTTTCGGCATCCATGGTAGAGCTTGGGGGATGGGCTTGGAACATATCCCCTGCAGATATGGGGAGCCTACTGTATATCATGAAAATTTACTTGCCTCCTTAAAGTTTAAAAGCTTAGCCAAATCACTAGGAAGGTGATGTTAAGGCTTTATTTTACTTAAGCATATTGAACATTATGAACTAGATATAAACAGAAGGCTGGTAGACGCAACCACCCAGGGAGGTATTACCGTCCTGCCGAAAGAGTGTGAAACTGAAACCTGTGATTGTTTTATACAATGGTAGGATTGCTGGTGTCTTCTTTCTATCTCTTAAGCACACTAGATAAAGATATCTTGCCACTTCTGTTTACACTTAGGTCATAATACACATGCATGTATGTATACACACCCATCTGAGTTTTCTTCTATTTTCTTAATAGTTAAAGTTCTTTATCTCCTTTCATCTCCATGGGAAGTGGAAAAAAAAACTTCCTCCATAAGCCATAATGATGGGAGCAAGGGGCTAGTAATCCCTTCTCCTGTATAAATTACAAGGGGCTAGTAACCCATTATCTTTTATACATTACTAAATATAAAAAGAAGAAAAACTTTGGTTTCTTCTTTTTCAGGTCACACTGCCTCGGTGGGAGATGGCCAGTGGGCTAAAAAAAAAAAAAAGATACAACAAACCATCAACATTACTATGTGTTGGAATTATTTTGTAGTCTTGTCAATACTGTCAATATTAAAAACATGAAAAATAAAAAAAACACATGGCATGACAGTGTGCCATGTCCCAAGGCCTATACAATACACCCCCTGCCATATCAAGGCACCACAACACTGCACATTCCCTAACACAGATTGGGCCTACTGAATAAATGTCACAATACCATGGCTATTAATTAAAAAAACATGCTTAGGTAAGGAAACCCAAGATGCTGCAATCCTTCAAGGACCATCAAGTCACAACAGAGAGAAAATGGGAAGAATGCTGGAAGACAAGTCAGGTGACAAGATGAAGAGACAATCACAAGACAGATTAGTAGCTGGGCCCACTCTCTCCCAATTTTCTTGCTCAGTTGTGCCATAATAATGCTCCAGGAATCAGACAGACCACAACATCTAAGTTCCCTCTCCAAACTGTGGGCTATTTGTGAAGCTGGCTTAGTGTAAATTTTACTAGTTTCTATAACAAAAAGCACTCTTAATTAATGGAGACTCTTCAAAAACAAAGTAATAGTATATAAATAAGAACAAAAATGGGAGGATATATTAAAAAAAAAAAACAAAAAAAAAAGAAAAAAAAAAAACAAAAAAAAAAAAAAGATTTGCATGTGACAGTTTTCAAAAAATCCTCTGCAAGTGTGGAGATCAACTCAGCAATTCAAAGTCAAAACACAAACCTGGAGAGCAGTTGAAAAACTGTGTGTGATGAAATATCCTTCTACATATACAAATTCTGCTTTGTTCAGCAAAGGAAGGAGATGGGAATTGAAGACATGATCTGGTTCACAAACATTAGCAGCTCCAATATCAGCACATAAACATCGGCAAGCTCCTAAAACTAGTGCCACACACATGCCTGTTGGCTGGTCCTCTACATCCACAAATCTGAAAAGGCACAAAAGTTTTTGAAGAGTATATAAAATTTTTGCTTACCACTAAACATTTGAGTATAGAATGAGGGTAACAAGATTAAAGACATCAAGAAAAAAAATAACTTAAGTTTACTTGTAACTTAACCTAAAAGCTCAAAGTTTGTCTCTGTACAATAATCATATACAGTAGGGCCCCACTTATACAGCAGGTTAGGTTTCAGGCTACTGCCAGAAAGCAGACATCGCCAGAAAGCAGAACACCATTTTTTTCCCCACTTATAAATGCCAGGTAACAAGTTTACACTAACATATATTATATTAGCAATAGAACTAGGCATTAAAAACAATAAAAAGTAAAATACACACACAGTACAGCCATTACTTACCTTAAAATATTTGTAGTCTTAATGTAGGGTGAGAGGTGAGTTTAATTTGAAGGAAGTCAGGTCTGGGAGGCATGGAAGCCAGCCAAGTCAGCCCACCCCACCCACACGTAATACACTACATTTAATTAAAGCTCCCCAGAGCGATAAAATACATATACAGTACATTCATTAATTACCTTAAAATATTTGTAGTGTTAATGCACGGCAAGAGGTAAGTTTTATTTGTAGGAAGTCAGGTCTGGGAAGCATGATAGCCAGCCAGGCAGCCCACCCCACCCCACCCACATATAATATACATACTACAATATTTAATTAAAGCTCCCCAGAGCGATAAAATACATAGACGTACAGTACATTCATTAATTACCTTAAAATATTTGTAGTCTTAATGTAGGGTGAGAGGTGAGATTTATTTGTAGGAAGTCAGGTTTGGGAAGTATAGAATCCAGCCAGGGAAGCCCTCCCCACCTCACCCACACATAATGTAAACAAACCAGGCGAACGCGTCTGGTTTTCGTCACTTTACATTGTGTACAAGCTGTCTCCATGTTGACACAGAAACACTCCCATTCTCATGTAACACCATTTTTAGAAGAAATGACGCCCTGATTGAAGGCATACTTAGGTACAGGTACACACACATAATTACTATATCAGTTATAATAATAATGTAGGTATGTAGTCTGCCTGGGCTACATACCTATACCTACCTACATAGCCACGTGATATAGAATGTGGCCCAGAGCCATATTATTACCATCAACATACCATGTTCATTGAGTTCATTCGTTTCTAACAACTACCTTTAGATGCCATCATAAACAAAGGAGAAGTAATGAATAATTCCTGCCGAGAATTGTAAACAGAAGCATCATGTATTAAGGAGAGTGACGTAATGTTTTCCCTCCGCCCGGCTACCACACCTCCATAGTATATAAACATAAAATGCTTATATGCTATGTAACATGTTTCTTATATAATTTTGAAGAAAATAGCATAGATAGGTTAATGAAAATGTCTATTAACATAAAATAAGGCATTTAATGTGCCCAAGAGTGATTATTATTAGTATTACGTAATGTTTTTCCTCTGCCCGGCAACCACACCATAGCATATAAACAGTATGTTTATATGCTATGTAACTTGTTTATTATATAATTTTGAAGAAAATGTCATAGATGGATTAATGAAAATGTCTATATTGACATAAAATTTGCATTTAACCCTTTGACTGTTTTGGTCGTACAGTGGAACCTCAAATATCGAACTTTCTTCGGTCCAGAAGGCTGTTCGAGTGCCTTTACCGAATTAATTTATTTCCATCAGGAATAATGTAAATTAGATTAGCCCATTTCAGACCCTCAAAAATACACTTATAAAAGCACTTACAAAAATACACTTACATAATTGGTCATGTTGGGAGCAGTTCGATTTTTGAGGTTCCACTGTATATATATATATACACGTCTTACGAGCTACCGTATTTGAAGTATATACAGTGGACCCCCGCATAACGATATTATTCCATTCCTGAGAGCTCATTGTTATGCAAAATTATCGTTATGCGAATGAATTTTCCCCACAAGAAATAATGGAATTCAAATTAATCCGTGCAAGACACCCAAAAGTATGAAAAAAAAAATTTTACCACATGAAATATACATTTTCCTACACACAAAGAGAAGGATACATGCACAATAGTAGAGTAGTACATGCACAATATATATTGTGCATGTACTACTCTACTAAATGAAGAATAAATGACACTTACCTTTATTGAAGATGCAGCAATGACTGATGAGACACTGTGTCCTGGGAGTGCCTTTTCCTCCTGAGTACTGTAGGTCCTGTTTGGCATTTTCTTCCAGAACAGGCCTTATCACACTGTGTATGCCACTACGATTCTTAAATCTCTCAAACCAACCTTTGCTGGCTTTAAATTCACCAATATGAGCACTAGTTCCAGGCATTTTTCCCTGTTCACCTGAGTGTTAGTCGACTGGTGTGGGTTGCATCCTGGGAGACAAGATTAAGGACCTCAATAGAAATAAGTTAGACAGTCTTCGATGACACTGACTTTTTTGGGTTATCCTGGGTGGCTAACCATCTGGGTTAATTGTTTCTTGGTATTCTCAATAAGCCACACCAACAACGGTGCTACACCAGCAGCAGCAGCTGACAGTGCTACAGCAGCAGCAGCTGAGTGCTACAGCAGCAGCAGCAGCTGACAGTGCTACAGCAGCAGCTGACAGTGCTACAGCAGCAGCTGACAGTGCTACAGCAGCAGCTGACAGTGCTACAGCAGCAGCTGACAGTGCTACAGCAGCAGCAGACGGTGCTACAGCAGCAGCAGACGGTGCTACAGCAGCAGCAGATGGTGCTACAGAAGCAGCAGACGGTACTACAGCAGCAGCAGCAGCAGCTGACGGTGGTACAGCAGCAGCAGCTGACGGTGGTACAGCAGCAGCAGCTGACGGTGGTACAGCAGCAGCAGCAGCAGCAGCTGATGGTGCTACAGCAGCAGCAGCAGCTGATGGTGCTACAGCAGCAGCAGCAGCAGCTGACAGTGCTACAGCAGCAGCAGACGGTGCTACAGCAGCAGCAGACGGTACTACAGCAGCAGCAGCAGCTGACAGTGCAGCAGCAGCTGACAGTGCTACAGCAGCAGCTGACAGTGCTACAGCAGCAGCTGACAGTGCTACAGCAGCAGCTGACAGTGCTACAGCAGCAGCTGACAGTGCTACAGCAGCAGCAGACGGTGCTACAGCAGCAGCAGCAGCTGATGGTGCTACAGCAGCAGCAGCAGCTGACAGTGCTACAGCAGCAGCAGCAGCTGACAGTGCTACAGCAGCAGCAGCAGCTGACAGTGCTACAGCAGCAGCAGCAGCATCAGCAGTTCACCATGGTACCACAGTATTTAGATAATATTTCTCACCCTTTTTACCACAGGGTTGGCACTAGAAGCTTTCTTGGGGCCCATGGTCACTTATTTTGCAGATAAAATCACCAAAAATGCTGTAATAATACGAAATGTTCCGATTGTATGCTTGGATGTTACCGTGGAGGCTGGCTTGTAAACAATGCCACCGGCGGAACATGTGAGGCTGGCTCAGGCCTCACATAGACGCGTCTCGGACGAATAGCGTTGAGCGAGTTTTTTAGCGCTATGCGAGGCAAAATTTTAGTGATAAAGTGTATCGCTATGCGGATTTAACGTTATGTGATGCCAACGGTATGCAGGGGTCCACTGTACACCCAAAAATTCTAGCGGCTTGAAATCAAGCAGGAGAAAGCTGGAAGGCCCACATGTGAGAGAATGGGTCTGTGTGGTCAGTGAGCATCATATAAAAAAAAATCCTGCAGCACGCAGGGCATAATGAGAAAAAAAAACTCAGACCATGTTTTTGGATTAAAACACCGACTTTGAGGTGTATTTTCGTATAGTATTTATGGTTGGATTCTCATTTTCTTGGTCTCATTTGATAGAATGGAAAACATTTTATAGAAATAGAGGTGATTTTGATTGGTTTTACTATGAAAAGAACCTTGAAATGGAGCTCAAAGTAAGGAAAATGTTTGAATTTTGCCGATGTTCAAAAGTAAACAAATGATGTCATTGTCCAATAAATGTCCAACTAGCCATTCTAATATGCAGTCATGAATGGGTTGATATTATTTATACAATTATTACAGTATTGCAGTAGTCAGCATAACAGTAAATCTTCTATTTTTTGTTTGAATAAAAATTCAAAATAGAATGCAAGAGTAATATCAGAGGGGCCTGGAGACATGACTGATGAACAAAGAAAATGTTATTTTAGAGAAAGGAATGTCTGCATTGTTTATTTTGGACCCTATTTTGAAATTGGCATATTTTTAATTTGCATGAAACTGGCCAAATTGCAAATTTCTGACCACATTACTGGGTAGTTGAAATCAGTAAATGGGCAGTTTCTTATACTCAATTGATAGAACAAATGGAGTTCTAAAGAAATAGCTATGAGTTTGGTCGACTGGAACAATGAAATTAACCGAAAATAGAGCTCAAAGTGGGCAAAATCGCCGATTTGTAAATATTGCCAAGGTCGCTAACTTCGCGAGAGCATAATTCCGTAAGTTTTCCATCAAATTTCGTTCTTTTGGTGTCGTTACCATCAGAAAAAGATTCTCTATCATTTCATAAGATTTTTTTTTTTTTTTTCAAAAATTTTTCGACACCAGGAGACACCTCAGGATTTTGGGTTGCAACAGTCAAGGGCTTACTGTGCCCAAGAGAATGTAAACATACTGGGTGGTGCATGCTGTATTTGAAAGACCACTTGCTGTATAGAAAGTTTTGGTCATAATTTGAGGTCGCTGTATTTGCGGAATGCCGTAAGGCTAAACGCTGAAAAGCAGGGCCCTACTGTATGAGGAGAGACATCATAAGAAATTATAAGATAAAAGCTTACAATTTATTCAGATGGTGGTATTTGACATTTTTTTTTTTTCCCCAACTTGTAAGCACAAAGTCAAAATAGTATTTTCAAAGCAGCCCATCTCAGGTATAGTATTAGGTTCAGTACCACAGTCTAGCTTATAAAGTAAACCTTATTGGGTATACTGGTAATAAAGATACTGTATGTAATGCAGATCAAGTCTAGATGACATTTTACTCAGGTGTGTGAACTTTAAGGGGCTCTGCTTGAGAAATATATATTGCTCTGGTTTCTAAGTGTTTATATGCACATGTTAGCTTGTTGCCCCAAGTTACTGTGGACTTCACTGATGTTTCAGTAACTGTTTAAAGACAGCAAACCAAAGGTAATGTTTTTTCAAACAAAAAACAAAATAAAATGTGAAGATGTAACAATGGAAGAAATAGGTAATGGGTGATAATGTGAATAAATAAAATGCAGTGTCTAGCTGGGTTATTTGTTATCTCAGTAGTACCAGTTGCCAGTAACCAGTTACCAGTAGTATGACTCACTACCAACCGTCTGTGTGAATCACTGACTGTTATTCACGTTGCTGCTGACCATAGCATATTTTTGAACACCGCTCACCCTCTAGGCACTGGTGAGTCAGTCTGAGACAGAGAGCAGAGAGAGGCAGGGCGGCTGATGGTGCTTCCCATACTTTCCGTTATAATTATACATACTAACCAGCCTATGTGAGTGTTTTTACCCCATCCATGTTATCGAACCCACATGACAATTTGGTGGCAGTGGTGGCGAACCCACACGACAGTTATCTCGGAGAACCTTGGAAGATACTGAAGTGCATTTTACATCTACTAAAGAGATTCCAATTGGTGTGAACCAACTAACCCTAACATTATGCTCTTACCTTGTGACAACTCCACTGTCTTGTATAATTGTGGAGAGTTTCTTTGCCTGCTCATCCTTGCCAATTCCTCCGACAAACACAACCCTATGGCGTTCGCCCAGTACCCAGCCAAAGACTCGGGAGGCATTGAGAGCACATCCTCCAGCCGTGTACTCAACAGGATACCTGGAGTTAATTGTATTTGGAATTACCAGTAATTCTACATAAATTTACCTTTTATCATATATTGAATCAAATATCTGTAACTAGTTTTGAGAATTTTCTACCTGCAGCCTGGCTTTTCAATTGATTGCCTGTTCAACCAAGTTGTTGCTGTTGGCAGCCCACTGGCCTACATATTCATCATTGCCTGGCTGATCTGGCACTTAGCAGAGGTTGAGATCCAGTTGTCCTTTGACAATTTCTACGTTTATTCCAGCAATATTTCTAACATCTGCTGTTAACATGGTGAATGGCCTTAGACCACAGATAATAGCACCCCTGCTTTTCACTCTCTATTTTACACTCAGTTCGTGGATGCAGTGTACACGGTAAATACAATACAGTACAGGGTTACAAATTAGCCATGCCTACTAGTTATTTTCACCAAAATGACATATTACTCAGACAGCAATATACAATAAGGCACACAGAATAAAAATATTTAGGATTATTTAATTACATTTTATTATTAGATCAGGAATACATGCAGTATAATTTTCATACTGCAATAGGTCATAATATCTTAGAAGAAAGATAAAGGTACTGTACATTATTGTGATAAATCATGAATGGAATGGATGTAGGCATAAAGCATATTCACTTCAAAGTTACACACTTGTTAACTGTCCCTCAGTTATTGATTCTAATGTTATCAACCTCCCAAGTCACCAAAGTCTTTACCCCAAATTTAGCTTGTGAGATAAGATGATTCATAAAATTATCACTTTAAATTGTCCATTCTCACAATGAATTTACTCAGTAACTACCATATGATGTTTCAACATCCACTCAAGGTTTGTGATCCTTAAATGTCTTTCAGTTAACCATGAAATGATCTGTACACTTACTTTTTCATAACCAAGCTAAATAAAGCTCGTTGTTGGGCATTAACTTCCAACTGGCCATCTACAGGAAGTTGAAATTCATCATGTAAACTTCTATCTTTAACAACAGCAGTTATGTCCAGCAATGGGTTTCCAAATGCTACAAGTAAGGGCTGTGGCCTATCCTTGTCCTCAATCTGTAAAGGAATGACATGTTATTTAGTATTATAAATTAAAATTAGATTTAAGAAAAAACTAAAAATAGATAAAAAAAAATAAAATAAAAATTACTACTGGATACTGTATTTCTACTCGAAAGTACTGCTATCCCTACAGATTCACAGAATATAAATTTGCTGTTTTGAGATTTCACAGATTTTTATTAAGGTGGCTCCAGCAAATAAATTTGAGAATTATATTTAATATGTTCACTTTATGAATGATTTGCGAATTTGTAATGACATAACTGTAATAAACTTCAGTCAGCGTGGCACTGGCCTGCTAGTTTAAGGACTAGCTTGCCATGGATTTGAACCCTCTGTTTAGCAAGATGTTCCCTTTAATATTTTAAATACAAATGGCACAGTCATAAAATAGAACACATTGGGGTGTGTTATTGCTGAAATGAGCATGTTTGCATATCATATCCCCTTCATAAAATATTTATATCACAGTAGTTTTCTAACACAAATAGTGGCAAAGGTAATTTTGTTCCTAAGACAAAAGTTATGCTGAAATTAACCACTTACCTATCAGTCATTTAGATGTACATCAGAGGGATCAGGGTCTAGAAATGAGAGAATGGGTCTATGCAGTGGGTGTACACCTGGAGTAAACCTGGAGGGCATTTTGGGGGTCAACGCCCCTGTGGCGGTGTGCACAACATAAAAAATATCATTCCCCATGAAAAGCGTGATGGGAACAGCTAACTTCAGACCTTTTTTGATTAAAATAGCAACTTTGGAAATTTTCTAGTTTTTTATTAAAATATATTTATACAAAAATTGCTACTTTAATATCTAGTTTTGTTACTTAAAAAATCATTACATTTAATAATCTTATCTTCAGACAACTTAATGATATTAAATTTAGCATTCAAATAATCTAATTTCAACTATACAATGTCTGTCAAGTAGCTACTTTTAGGTTCTAATTTTATTTCAGTCTGCCTGAAATGGTCTGCAAAACCTGGGGCTTTTCAAAACATGTGAATTGAATGACACCTAATTTTATAAAAATTACAGCACATTTTTTAAAAAAAATGCTTTGTTAAGGTATTTCATTATTAAGTACAGTAATACAAATCTTGATGATTACAATGATCATACATAGTAATACATATTTAAATTACCTAGGATTACCCCCAAAAAAGTCAGTGACTTCTTGCCATTGGGATCCCTGCATCATCATTATGATTATTATTATTATTATTATTATTATTATTATTATTATTACTAACATGTTAATTAACAATTTCCACAACAGATAAGTGTGTTTCCCATGAACAGTATGTGATACTGATAGGGTTCTGACCAAGGAATAAAGTAAATACTGACCCAGTTTAATAACTGATTGACATGTATTTGCTGCTAGATGAACAGTGGTAGCAGGTGTAAATATATTTAGGTACAGGCACATTATACATAGTAACATATGGGTAAATCACCTAGGATAACCCCCAAAAAAGTCAGACAAAATGACTTATTTCCACTGGAGCCCTTGTCTTATTTCTACTGGTGTCCTTGATTTACTTACACTGGGGTCCTTGAACAAGAAATGTCCATATGTCTTGCCATTTTTGGGACATGTACTCTGGACACGTACCAGTACATACAACATACTATGAACACGTGCCAGTATGGGCAACACGTACTCTAGACAGTAAGGAGCAGTAAAGTCAACTAGTACTTAAGACATGTATGTACTAGTAAGGACAACACTTACTCTTTCACGTATCAGTAAGGAAACGTTGTATTCTGGACACGTACCGGTAGGGACAAAACGTACAATACATGCAACACACACTCTAGACACTTATCAGTAAATACAAATAGGGCATGTAGTTTGGACACGACCTAGACACGTACATTACGTACCACACGTAACCTGGAGACGTACATACAACACGTAAACTGGACACGTACATTACATACAACACGTAAACTGGACACGTACATTACATACAACACGTAAACTGGACACGTACATTACATACAACACGTAACCTGGACACGTACATTACATACAACACGTAAACTGGACACGTACATTACATACAACACGTAACCTGGACACGTACATTACATACAACACGTAACCTGGAGACGTACATTACATACAACACGTAAACTGGACACGTACATTACATACAACACGTAAACTGGACACGTACATTACATACAACACGTAACCTAGACACGTGCATTACATACAACACGTAACCTAGACACGTACATTACATACAACACGTAACCTAGACACGTACATTACCTGGAGTTTACCTGGAGAGAGTTCCGGGGGTCAACGCCCCCGCGGCCCGGTCTGTGACCAGGCCTCCTGGTGGATCAGAGCCTGATCAACCAGGCTGTTGCTGCTGGCTGCACGCAAACCAACGTACGAGCCACAGCCCGGCTGATCCGGAACTGACTTTAGGTGCTTGTCCAGTGCCAGCTTGAAGACTGCCAGGGGTCTGTTGGTAATCCCCCTTATGTGTGCTGGGAGGCAGTTGAACAGTCTCGGGCCCCTAACACTTATTGTATGGTCTCTTAACGTGCTAGTGACACCCCTGCTTTTCATTGGGGGGATGGTGCATCGTCTGCCAAGTCTTTTGCTTTCGTAGTGAGTGATTTTCGTGTGCAAGTTCGGTACTAGTCCGTCTAGGATTTTCCAGGTATATATAATCATGTATCTCTCCCTCCTGCATTCCAGGGAATACAGGTTTAGGAACCTCAAGCGCTCCCAGTAACTGAGGTGTTTTATCTCCGTTATGCGTGCCGTGAAAGTTCTCTGTACATTCTCTAGGTCAGCAATTACATACAATTATACAATTAGGTCTCAATTACACACAACACGTAACCTAGACACGTACATTACATACAACACGTAACCTAGACACGTACATTACATACAACACGTAACCTAGACACGTACATTACATACAACACATAACCTGGACACGTACATTACATACAACACGTAACCTAGACACGTACATTACATACAACACGTAACCTAGACACGTACATTACATACAACACGTAACCTAGACACGTACATTACATACAACACGTAACCTAGACACTTACATTACATACAACACGTAACCTAGACACTTACATTACATACAACACGTAGGCTGGACACGTACATTACATACAACACGTAACCTAGACACGTACATTACATACAACACGTAACCTAGACACGTACATTACATACAACACGTAACCTAGACACGTACATTACATACAACACGTAACCTAGACACGTACATTACATACAACACGTAACCTAGACACGTACATTACATACAACACGTAACCTAGACACGTACATTACATACAACACGTAACCTAGACACGTACATTACATACAACACGTAGGCTGGACATATACCAATACATACAACATGTAATTAGTCACGTACCAATACATACAGCACGTACGCTGGTCACGTACCAGTACATACAGCACGTACTCTGAACACGTGACAACCACAACAACAACAAACTCCCTCGATCAGCTGACTACCACAACTCTACCAAGACTGCCACAACACTCTTGCCTCACTGTTCCTGGCCAGGGCGGAGATGAGGGGCGAGCAGTAGCTTTAACTAACCCACAAGACAACTAGGAAGGTGTGCAGTACCTACCAAAGTATCCATGGCGGTTGTGGTGAGGGAGAGTAGCGGTGTAGAGTGAGACAGAGAGAGAGAGAGAGAGTGTGTAGGAGGGTGCCGAGCTGCAAGGTACACACTCAGGGTCGTAGCGGACGGTCAACTGGTCTCCTCTGCGTGTGTTTACGGTGTTGCCAGGCAACGGCACCGGCATGACGGTTCTTGTCTGGTGTCGGGGCACAGCTCTCGATCCGGGAGTTGAGAGCCGATCGCATCTTTGCTCCCTTCCCTCACCTCTCCCCTTCCTTGCATTGATTTCGATCGTCTCCTCACCCACCTTTCCCATTCCATCCGGCCACTGCGTGGGTGGGGCACGGCCCACCCTCCTTACGGGTTTAGCGCTTCTTCGTGGATATAATAAGCCACGTCCATTTGTAATTTGCGCAATCTTGTGCACCCTAACTGCAAATGCTTTCTCGTCGTCCATGTACACACCTTTATGGTGGTCATCCCCTCAAGGGAGGTTAAGATAAGATAAGATAAGATTTCGTTCGGATTTTTAACCCCGGAGGGTTAGCCACCCAGGATAACCCAAGAAAGTCAGTGCGTCATCGAGGACTGTCTAACTTATTTCCATTGGGGTCCTCAATCTTGTCCCCCAGGATGCGACCCACACCAGTCGACTAACACTCAGGTACCTATTTGCTGCTAGGTGAACAGGACAATAGGTGTAAGGAAACGTGTCGAAATGTTTCCACCCGTCGGGAATCGAACCCGGGCCCTCCGTGTGTGAGGCGGGAGCTTTAGCCACCAGGCCACCGGGCCACCCTTGACGCTGGTGAGGGGCTCTTGATCTAGGGAATTGGATCTGTGCTCCGGTTCCCTAAATACCTTCCATCCCCCCACAGGCGCTGTATAACCCTACGGATTTAGCGCTCCCCATGATTATAATTATGGTGGCCATGGTATTTTAATCCAAGGAATTGGATTAAAATCCCATGACCTTACTTTAGATCAGACATTATTACTGTGTTTAGAGTTTCTCCATAATTATTATTAACAATAGTTACCACCTAAAATTATTATTTCTACAAGTACGGTTATTACAGACCTCGCTGACATATTAATATTTTCATTTCTACAAGTACATGTACAAGGTACACAGGCCTGGTTGACATCAATAAAATACTACTATATAGAAAGCCGCTTGTTATGCAGAGCATTTCGGGCAAATAAGGTCAGTTTTGTCCCGGGATGCGACCCACACCAGTCGACTGTAACACCCAGGTACCAATTTTATACTGATGGGTGAGCATAGACAACCGGTAGAGGAAACACCACCAATGCTTCAACCCTCACCGGGAATCGAACCCGGACGTTCACAGCGTGAAGCAAGAGCTTTTGCCACCAGGCCACGGGCTATAGAAGCCCCATCCTTTTCTTCATCCTCGTATCTGACATAGAGATGTAAGCCACAGCACAGTGTCCTTTGCTGACGATACCAGAATCTGCATGACTGCCATCCATTGAGGACACTACAAATCTCGAAACTGACATTAACCAAGTCTTTAAATGGGCCTCAGAAAACAATGTGAAGTTCAATGAAGACAAATTTCAATTAATTTGCTATGGAAAAAACTTAATGTGAAGGCAGTGACAATGTCAGAGAATCTCACATTCAAAGATCACAACAATGTGTCTACCACATCTGCTAGGAAACTGATAGAATGGATAATGAGAACCTTCAAAACTAGGGATGCCAAACCAGTGATGATTCTCTTAAAATCGCTTGTTCTCTCGAGGATGGAATATTGCTGTATACTAACTGGTGGCTAAAACTCCCGCTTCACACACGGAGGGCCCGGGTTCGATTCCCGGCGGGTGGAAATTCCGACACGTTTCCTTACACCTATTGTCCTGTTCACCTAGCAGCAAATAGGTACCTGGGTGTTAGTCGACTGGTGTGGGTCGCATCCTGGGGGACAAGATTAAGGACCCCAATGGAAATAAGTTAGCTCCAGGTAAACTCCAGGTACTCCAGTCCTCGATGACGCACTGACTTTCTTGGGTTATCCTGGGTGGCTAACCCTCCGGGGTTAAAAATCCGAACGAAATCTTATCTTATCTTATCTTAACTTTGACTGCACATTTAAGTACAATAAAACACCTAAATTACTGAGAACGGTTGAAGTCCTTGACCTGTACTCCCTCGGAACGCAGGCGAGAAAGATACATGATAATAAACATTAGGAAAATCCTAGAGGGATTAGTCCCAAATCTGCACATGGAAATCACTTCCTACGAAAGGAAAAGACTCGGCAAGCGGTGCAACATCCCCCCAATAACAAGCAGGGGCGCCATGAGTATGCTAAGAGACCACACAGTGAGTGTCAGGGGCCCAAGACTGTTCAACTGCCTCCCAGCAAACATAAGGGGAATTACCAATAGACCCCTGGCTGTCTTCAAGAGGTAGCTGGACAGGCACCTAAAGTTAGTTCCTGACCATCCAGGCTGTGGTTTGTACGTCGGTTTGCGTGCGGCCAGCAGTAACAGCCTGGTTGATCATGCCCCGATCCACAGCGAGGCCTAGTTATGAATTGGGCAGCAGGGGCGTTGACCCTCGAAACACCATCTAGGTATACAGATTATTATTATAATAAAAAAGAAGCGCTAAGCCACAAGGGCTATACAGCGCTGGTATACAGAGTATTTCAAGCAACTTAGGTTAATCTTGTCTCCCAGGATGCGACCCACACCAGTCATCTAACACCCAGGTATCTACTTACTGCCAGGTGAACAGGGACAGCAGGTGTAAGGAAACATGCCCAACATTTAACCCGTACTGGGAATCAATCCCTGACCCTCAGTGTGTGAGCTGGGGATGCGAGGGGAAATAGCCACGGGTCTTATAACCTCAGCCCACTCACTGTATCTCAAGGCATGCAAAAGGAATAGTACAGAGCACGGCATGAGTTTAATAGTTAAATTAAAATTTGAAGGCAATCAGAAGTATTCACAATTTATAACACGGATGCCAATATTCCAATTTCTTCAATAAGTAGACTTACTTTGGTTGCTGTGCGATCCAAGGAAGGTATCCTCTTACGGTCTTATTCATTCTACCTCAATGCGCGCGACAAACAGTACAGGACGTTCATAAAATTCTAATTCAGCAGAACAGAAAGATATCCTTGTGTATATATGTGAATGTATGTATGCTTATTTATGCAGCTAGACCCCAGATAAGTATGGGCGTCAAGGGGGTGAATCCCATACCCCGGAGCACCAGGCTTATGGTAAGCTATTTCATCAAATCCTGCCACATGCAGTGAACTTCGTACGAGATTTCGGAATGCTTAACAGTTAGCAAACGAGCGAAATTATTTAAAAACATTTTCTCTCAGTCCACTGCAGGATTCGAACCTGCTCATTTTGCATCAAAATACAATAGTTGACATTACTGGTATAATTTATAGAAAGCCGCTGATTATGCAAAGGATGACCGTGCATCTGCTGGGGCTGAATTCCAATAACCATTTGTGAGACTGATCCTGCGGGTTATCCAATTTCATGTGTAGGCTTTCCTTGTTTTTTCTTGTTTGTGTTTTGTTCATTAGATTACATCATCTGCCAACAGGGAAATGTTTCACTATTTCTTCCGTCATGACGCTCACGTATGCCAAGAATATTACAGATTTCAGTACTGATGCTTATAGAGCCACAATTGTCACTCTTCCTCATTCAGACATCTCTTTCCAGACAATCAATGTTTCCTACTGTCTCTTCCAGCTTTTGTCCCAGCCTCTTGTTTGATGCTGTGTCAAAAGTCTTCCTAAAATTTAAAAATATGCAGTACACCTATATGTCCCCTGTTCTCTCTCTCTCCCTCCCTCCCTCCCTCCCTCCCTCCCTCCCTCCCTCTCTCTCTCTCTCTCTCTCTCTCTCTCTCTCTCTCTCTCTCTCTCCCTCTCTCTCTTTTTTTTTTTTTACACAGGGTTTGACGAGGTTAAGTATCCCTAGCTTTATTGACAAGCTATTTACAGGTTAAGGATTCCTAACTTTATTGGCAAGCTAAGAGCTCTCTGTTACCTACATCAGCTCATTTGAAAGCATTTTTATTGTTATGAGACATACAAGTAGGGAACAGGATGAAGTTGGAGCCATCTGTGGGCCAGCATTTTCATTTGATCAACTGACTTTATCTCGTTGACATCATTATGCTGTACGAATGTGTTCCATACTCGAGTCATCCTGGGTATATATGATCTCAGATGGAGTGATGTTCTGGAGAAGGGTACAGCCAGAGTGAAGCTGCTGCTTTCTGCCCGTCTTGTGGCATAAAAGCTTGTTTCACGCTGTCCTCGAAGTGGATCCAAGTGTGGTACTTTGACAATATTGGCCTTGTACATAACAGTAAGGCCACCCACATCCCTCCTGTGTTGAAGGCTCTGCTGAAATGACAGATCTATCCAGGATGGGTCCAGGCGAGAGATGAGACGTCTTGCTCTGTTCTCTACTCTGTCAAGCAGTCGCAGATGGGAGGGAGGGGGGCAGGCAAACCAAGAAAGTGGAACATACTCAAGGTGTGAGCGTACTTGTGCCTCATACAGAATCTTGCAACCCCTACTGTCAAGCAGATGCGAGATACGGCGAAGTGCTGTAAGCTTCCTGGCTGCCTTGTTTGCAAGATTTACAACATGGTTCTTCATGGTTAGTTTGGAGTCAAATTTCACCCCAAGGATATCAACTTCTTCTCCAGGTGCCAACACCCTCCCATTCATCCTTACTACTGGACCAGCATTACCATCATGGTGCCTAGAGACGATCATCATTTGCGTTTTCTCAGGTGCAAATGTTACTTGCCATCTATTTCCCCAAGCTGATATAGCTCTCAGCTGGTGATTGATGTAGCTTAGAGCAGCTGGCATTTCTTCTCTTGGATAAGTGAATGTCAGTGTACAGTCGTCTGCATATGCATGTGATTCTGGGATGAGATGAAGAAGGTCGTTGAAGTAGACATTCCATAACAATTGTCCCAGTACGCTTTCTTGTGGAACACCTGCCCCAATAGGATGTCTTGGGGCAGGTAATCACTGAGGAGACATAACGTAGAGCCTGCAATTCCCAGTGCTTGATGTTTTGCAAAGAGGCTCTGGTGCCACACCCGGTCGAAAGCGCCAGAAATGTCCAGTGCTACCACACAGCTGACTTTGGATTCATCCAGTGACTGGTGCCACTTAGTGGAGAGGTTTAACAACAGATCAGCAGCAGAGTAACCTTTCCTGAAGCCATATTGACGATCACAAAGTAGCGAGTGGTAGCCAAAAAACTCTGTCATTTGTCTTGAGATTGTCTCTCCCTCTCTCTCTCTCCATCTCCCCCTCTCTCCCTATCTCTTTCCCCCCCCCCAGGATGAGCCCATGGTTTACCCAAAGGTGCAGGGAGGCAAAAACCAAGTGTGCTAGGGAATGGAAGAAATATAGAAGGCAAAGGACCCAGGAGAATAAGGAGAGCAGTCGTAGAGCCAGAAACGAATATGCACAGATAAGAAGGGAGGCCCAAAGACAATATGAAAACGACATAGCAGCAAAAGCCAAATCTGACCCGAAACTGTTGTACAGCCACATCAGGAGGAAAACAACAGTCAAGGACCAGGTAATCAGGCTAAGGAAGGAAGGAGGAGAGACAACAAGAAATGACCGTGAAGTATGTGAGGAACTCAACAAGAGATTCAAAGATGTGTTCACAGAGGAGACAGAAGGGGCTCCGGAAAGACGGAGAGGTGGGGCACACCACCATGTGCTGGACACAGTGCACACAACCGAGGAAGAAGTGAAGAGGCTTCTGAGTGAGCTAGATACCTCAAAGGCAATGGGGCCAGATAACATCTCCCCATGGGTATTGAGAGAGGGAGCAGAGGCACTATGTGTACCCTTAACAACAATATTCAATACATCTATCGAAACAGGGAGATTGCCTGAGGCATAGAAGAAAGCAAATGTAGTCCCAATCTTTAAAAAAGGAGACAGACATGAACCATTAAACTACAGAACAGTGTCACTGACATGTATAGTATGCAAAATCATGGAGAAGATTATCAGGAGAAGAGTAGTGGAACACCTAGAAAGGAACGATCTCATCAACAGCAGCCAATATGGTTTCAGGGACGGGAAATCCTGTGTCACAAACCTACTGGAGTTCTATGACATGGTGACAGCAGTAAGACAAGAGAGAGAGGGGTGGGTGGATTGCATTTTCTTGGACTGCAAGAAGGCGTTTGACACAGTTCCACACAAGAGATTGGTGCAAAAACTGGAGGATCAAGCAGGGATAACAGGGAAGGCACTACAATGGATCAGGGAATACTTGTCAGGAAGACAGCAGCGAGTCATGGTACGTGGCGAGGTGTCAGAGTGGGCACCTGTGACCAGCAGGGTCCCACAGGGGTCAGTCCTAGGACCAGTGCTGTTTCTGGTATTTGTGAACGACATGACGGAAGGAATAGACTCTGAGGTGTCCCTGTTTGCAGATGACGTGAAGTTGATGAGAAGAATTCACTCGATCGAAGACCAGGCAGAACTACAAAGGGATCTGGACAGGCTGCAGACCTGGTCCCGCAATTGGCTCCTGGAGTTCAATCCCACCAAGTGCAAAGTCATGAAGATTGGGGAAGGGCAAAGAAGACCGCAGACGGAGTACAGTCTAGGGGGCCAGAGACTACAAACCTCACTCAAGGAAAAAGATCTTGGGGTGAGTATAACACCAGGCACATCTCCTGAAGCGCACATCAACCAAATAACTGCTGCAGCATATGGGCGCCTAGCAAACCTCAGAACAGCATTCCGACATCTTAATAAGGATTCATTCAGGACCCTGTACACCGTGTACGTTAGGCCCATATTGGAGTATGCGGCACCAGTTTGGAACCCACACCTAGCCAAGCACGTAAAGAAACTAGAGAAAGTGCAAAGGTTTGCAACAAGACTAGTCCCAGAGCTAAGAGGTATGTCCTACGAGGAGAGGTTAAGGGAAATCAACCTGACGACACTGGAGGACAGGAGAGATGGGGGGGGGACATGATAACGACATACAAAATACTGAGAGGAATTGACAAGGTGGACAAAGACAGGATGTTCCAGAGATTGGACACAGTAACAAGGGGACACAGTTGGAAGTTGAAGACACAGATGAATCACAGGGATGTTAGGAAGTATTTCTTCAGCCACAGAGTAGTCAGTAAGTGGAATAGTTTGGGAAGCGATGTAGTGGAGGCAGGATCCATACATAGCTTTAAGCAAAGGTATGATAAAGCTCACGGCTCAGGGAGAGTGACCTAGTAGCGATCAGTGAAGAGGCGGGGCCAGGAGCTCGGACTCGACCCTCGCAACCTCAACTAGGTGAGTACAACTAGGTGAGTACAGGGTTTGACAAGGTTAGGTTAAGGATCCCTAACTTTATTGACAAGTTAAGGATTCCTAACTTTACTGACAAGCTAAGAGATGTTACCTACATCAGCTCATTTGAAAGCATTTTCATTGTTATGAAACATACAAGTAGGGAACAGGATGAAGTTGGAGCCATCTGTGGGCCAGCATTTTCATTCGATATCATTTTGCTGTATGAACGTGTTCCAGACTCAAGTCATCCTGGGGATAAATGATCTCAGATAAAGTGGTTCTGGAGAAGGATACAGCCAGAGTGAAGTTGCTGCTTTCTGCCCGTCTTGTGGTATAAAAGCTTGCTTCTCGCTGTCCTCGAAGTGGAGCCAAGTATGGTACTTTGGCCTTATACATAACAGTAAGGCCCTCCACATCTCTCCTATGTTGAAGGCTCTGCTGAAATGACAGATCTATCCAGGATGGATCCAGGGTGAAAGATGAGGCATCTTGTTCTGTTCTCTACTCTGTCAAGCAGTCGCAGATGAGATGGGGGGCAGGCAAACCAAGAAAGTGAAGCATATTCAAGGTGTGAGTGTACTAGTGCCTCATACAGAATCTTGCAGCTCCTTCTGTCGAGCAAATGCGAAATATGTCGAAGTGCTGTAAACGTCCTGGCTGCCTCATTTGCAAGATTTTTAACGTGGTTCTTCATGGTCAGTTTGTAGTCAAATTTCACCCCAAGTATATCAACTTCTTCCCTGGGTACCAACACTCTCATTCATTCTTACTACTGCTGCTGCATTGCCATCATGATGCCTAGAGACCATCATCATTTGTGTTTTTTCAGGTGCAAATGTTACTTACCATCGGTTTCCCCAGGTTGATATAGCTCTTAGCTGTTGATTAATGTAGCTTAGAGCAGCTGGCATTTCTTCTCTTGGATAAATGTCAGAGTATAGCCGTTTGCATATGCATGGGATTCTGGGATGAGATGAAGGTCATTGCAGTAAACATTCCATAACAATGGCCCAAGCACACTTCCCTGTGGAACACTTGCCCCAATAGGATGTCTTGCTGATTATATTCCATTGAGAACTACCCTTAGAGATCTACCATGAAAGTAATCACTGAGGAGACATAGTGTAGAGCCTGGAATTCCCAGAGCTTGCAGTTTTGCCAAGAGGCCCTGGTGCCACACTCGGTAAAAAGCACCAGCGATGTCCAGTGCTACCACACAGCAGACTTGGGACTCACCCAGTGGTTAGTGCCATTAAGTGGAGAGGTTTAACAATAGATCAGCAGCAGAGTAACCTTTTCTGAAGCCATATTGACAGTCACAAAGTAGTGAGTGATAGTCTTGAGATTATTGTCTTGAGATTATTGTCTCAAGGAGTGACACTGGTCTGTAGTTGCTGATTTCTGCTCTGCTCTTCTTTTTATGAACAGGGACTACATTTGCCTCTTTCCACAGAGAAGGCCATTTACACTGTATTAGGCAGTGCTGAAAGATGCTAGTTAGCTGGTCTGTACATCTTCTCAGCAATCTTGGGCTCAACTTGTCTGAGTCCACAGCCTTTTCTTGGTCAAGCGATTTAAGAAGATGCATCTCCTCCTGCCTTATTGTCACCACTGACAGTTTTGACACAGTTCTTGTAGCTAGCCAAGGAGGGTCCCTTGCTGGATCAGGAACTTGCATTTTGGTAGCAAAGTGTTCAACAAAGAGGTCTGCTTCCTCTTGACAATTAGTAAAGGTATTCCCATCCTGTTGATTTAAAGGTGGAATAAGTTCATCGGGCAGATAATCTTGTCTGTCCTTGACCAGGGACCACAAGGTTTTGGAACCCACTCTACCTGATGCTAGCTTTCTTTTTGTGTCCACTTCCATTTTAGAGATGGCCCACTTTTGAACTTCACCCATATGCTTACAGGCTTGCCTGTGCAAGTTCTTGTTATAGGTAGTAGGATGCCTCTTATACCTTCGCCAAGCCTTGTACTTAGCAGTAGCAGCCTCTCTACAACGAAAGCCAAACCAAGGCTGATCTGTAGGCTTCGTCACATACTGCCGGTGAGGGATGTGTTTTTGTTGTAGATTAAGGATGTGTCCAGTGAAGGCATTCACTTAGTTGTCAACATCCCCTTGGAGAAGAGCATTCCAATCGGTGGTGGCGAGCTCAGAGCAAAGGGCTGGCCAATTACCTCTCTTTTTACACAGGGGTTTTCAAAGTTAAGTTTAGGGTTCCTAACTATATTTACAAACTAAGAGCTGTTAACTATATCAGCTCATTTGAAAGCCTTTTTATTGTTAATTATTATTATTATAATAAAAAAGCACTGAACCACAAGGGCTATACAGGGGAAGGAAGCGAGGGTATCGGGTGGCAAAAGGGAGAGGGATGATTAGTAGGGTACGGAGAACATCGGGGCAGTGGATAGTGCGGGGGTAGAGGGTAGCAAGAGATTGAGGTAGAAAGGGCTGAGGGGAGTGCTAAAGGTATCATCATCAGAGTTTGTGGAATAAATTAGTTGTTGTCAAAAAGCCAATGAGAGAGTCCGGATGAAAGGAGGGTCCATCAGCAAGAAGGGAAGGTAAAGAGAGAGCAGCAGAGCGGAGACGACATTGTAGGTAAATTCTGCGGGCCCGTTGGCAGAGAGGGCAGTCTAACAGAATGTGGCTAACCGATGCTGGAACCTGACAATTCTCACAGAGACGAAGAGGGCGCCTCTCCATTAGATACCCATGAGTAAGACGAATGTGGCCAATGCGAAGATGGGAGAGAGTAGTCTCCCAACCTCGACACTGATGACAAGAAGACGGCCAGTAACCTATACTCAGTTTAATAGAATGAAGTTTGTTATTGAGCAGATCAGACCAACGTTGTTGCCAATGGGCATGAAGGTGGGTAGCTATTACAGCAGAATAGTCCGTGAATGGAACACCTCTATATGAAACTAGAAGGTCATGTACTGCTGACTGCATAGCAGTGTCTGCCTGTTCATTGCCCTGTATGTCAACATGACCAGGGACCCAACAAAAAACAATATCTTTATGCTTGGTAAAGATACAGTGTAATCAAAGTTGGATATGGAGAACTAGGGGGTGAGGTGTATCAAATTTCCGTATAGCCTGTAAAGCACTAAGGAAGTCTGAGACAACCACAAATGATGACACAGACATAGATGCAATACGGATAAGTGCTGCAAGAATGGCATACAATTCAGCAGTAAAAATGCAAGCCAAGGATAGTAAATGCCCTCACACGACACTGTCTGGAAACACTGCTGCGAATACGATGCCGTCAGAAGACTTAGAGCCATCTTTGTACATTGTAATGGCATGAAAATGAGAGTGGAAGTGATCAAGAAAAAGAGAGCAGGAAGCTACCGTACACAGTTTGACTTTCACACAAGGGAGTGAGAAAGAACAGACTCAAACAGCTGGAACTTCTCAGGTGGGTAGGGAAAAGTTAGATGCTACATGAACACAGAAAGGTGGAAACTGAAGGGAAGACAAGAGCGAATGTAGGTGAAGAGAGAAGAGACGGAGCAAACAGGGGCAGCAAACAAATAAAGAATGTCTACTAACATCGGTGACTATTCTATATATGGAAGGATTGCGGAGATCATGAGAGCGAACATGGTAGCGAAGGCAATGGGCATCAAAGCGATCGGACAAGGATGGAATATTCGTTTCTGCATAGAGGCTCTCAACAGGGGAAGAGCGAAAAGCACCAAGGCATAAATGTAATCCCTGGTGATGGATGAGATTAGGGCTAGAGAGAGTAGCAGGAGAGGCTGCTGAATAGATCTGGTCACCATAATCTAGTTTCGATAAATTGAGGGCTGAATGTAGGCGAAGGAGAGTTCGATGATCAGCTCCCCATGAAAGATGAGCAAGGGTTTTAAGAAGGTTCAGCCGCCTGTGACAAGTTGCCTTCAGAGAGGCAATGTGAGGATTCCAGGATAACCTACGGTCAAAGAGAAGGCCTAGAAACCTGACTGTATCACGTTCAGGGATACGTGAGCCATAGAGGTACAAAGGATGATCGGAGATTATAGAGTGTCTAGAGAAAGTAATTTGGTGAGTTTTGGTACTGGAAAATTTAAACCCATGCGTGGTAGCCCAATTGGAAACACGGTTGACCACATGCTGGAGAGAAACTGTAATGAGGTGACAGTCAGCGCCTGCACAAGCAATAGCAAAGTCATCAACATAGAGTGATGACCAAATATTGGATGGAAGAAGAGAGGCCAAATCATTTATAGCAAGGAGAAAAAGTGTTATGCTCAGAACACATTCCTGGGGGACACCTTCAGCTTGGACAAAGTCCGGGGAGAGCATATTATTAACCAGAACATGGAAATGTCTGTCAGTTAAGAAGTTCTTAAGGAAGGATGGTAGATTGCCTCGGAGGCCTAAGGAGTGGGCTTGGGTCAAAATATTATACCTCCAAGTTGTGTTATATGCCTACTCCAGGTCAAAAAATATGGCAATAACTGAGTGGTTATTTTCAAAGGCATTACGTACATACATATTCAAGCATAGTAAGAGGTCTATGGTAGAATGGCCCATACGAAAGCCATATTGACTAGTGGAGAGACTTTTCTGTGTCTCTAAATACCACATTAAACGTCGATTTACCAGACGTTCCATCACTTTGCAAACTGCACTAGTAAGAGCGATGGGACGATAGTGGGAGGCATCATGTCCTGTAGTACCCAGCTTGCGGAAAGGGAGAACAATGGCAGATTTCCACAGCTGGGGAAGAACTCCTTGTGACCAAATAAGCTTGAAGAGTTGTAAGAGGACTGAAAGGACTGACTGATGTAAATGTTGTAACATCCAAATATGAATGTCGTCAGGCCCAGCTGTCAATGATCAGCATGCTGAGAGTGTCGCCTCCAGTTCCTGAAATGTAAAAGGCACATTATAAGATTCTTCTTTGAGAGAAGAAAAGTCTAAGGGTGCTAATTCTCTGGCAGACTCTGAGGAAAGAAATGATTACCAATTTCAATGGCAACGTCAAGAGGATTTGCTATATCAACACTGGCAACCCGCAGAACAGGAGCCGGATCAGGAGAGTATTTACCACTCAGTTTCCATACTTTTTTCCAGACTGCACTCACAGAGGAAGCAGAGGTGATGGTGGAAACATAATCTCACCAGCAAGTGCATTTAGCATCATGTATGACACGGCGAGCGACCGCACCCTTCTGCTTAAAATCAAGAAGTCTCTCTGTGGTTCTATTGTACTGGTACCTGCCCCACACAGCACGTTTCAAATGTACTGCCCGAGCACAAGCAGGAGACCACCAAGACAAGCACTTCAGAGAATGCCTGCCCGAGGTTCGGGGTATAGAATGAGAATCTGCGGTTAAAACTGAGGTCGAGAAGAGGTGTAAAAGCTCATCAATGGAGGACGAAGAAGGAACCTCATTAGAAGCAGTTGCAAGTAAAGGTCCCAATTTGCTTGGTCAAACTTCCAGCATGGGCTACGAAGAGATGGTGAATATAAAGGAGAAGTAATAATGATTGGAAAATGATCACTTCCATGTAAGTCCGGGAGAACAGACCAGGTGAAGTCTAGTGAAGTGGAGGAAGAGCAGACTGAGAGATCGATGCAAGAGAGAGTATGAGTACGAGGATCAAAATGTGTGGGAGTACCCGTATTTAAAACATGGAAGGGGTGAGAGGCGAGAAAAGCCTCCAACTGAATGCCACGGGAATCACAGTGAGGCTCCCCCCAGAGGATACGATGGGCATTAAAATCGCCAAGTAACAGAAGTGGAGGCGGTAAGGACGAAACAAGAAAGGCAACATCCGAGATAGATAATGCCCGAGAAGGAGAGAGATATAAAGAACAGATTGTATACCACTTATGCAAGTGGATACGGGCTGCAGTGTAATGCAGCGAAGTATGAACAGACAGCCGATGGTATGGAATATCAGTGCATAGAAGAAGTGCATTTTCACTAAAAGTCCCATTAGAAAAAGGATCCAAAGAATACAATAAATTATAGCGTGAGATGGGATAGATAACAGTGGAGTGTAATTTTGGTTCTTGTAGCCAAACACCAACAGGGGAAAACTGGGAGAGCAACATCTGAAGCTCACCTCGATTACCCCTGAGGCTGCAGATATTCCACTATAAATAGGCCATAATTGGCAACAATAAAGATACCAGAAATCCACAGGTAAAGGTACCCATGGACTAGAGGGGTTAGAAAAGTCCACATGTGGCGGCAGCAGAAAACGTTCAAGTAGCAAAGGAACGGAGTGCTGTGAAGAAAGGAGTTGCACAGATGGAGGTGAGGCAAGAGAAGGAACAGGGTGGATCAGTGTCCATTGATGGTTTAGTCTCTGTAATATATTCTGAAATAACTTCAAGTGTTTCAGAATTCAAAGATATTGTATGGGAGACAATATCAGAGATGGAAGGAGGAGGGTGAGTAAAGACTGGGACAGTAATGGACTGCACCTAAGTAGGGGGGGGACGAAAGGGTGGAGGGAACTGGAGAAGAAGTGTGGGAGGGGACAGAAGAGGTAGAAACCTGGGAGACGGCAGAAAAGGAAGAAACTTGGGAGGGGACAGGGGAGGAAGGCCCAGTACGAGGAGGAGGGTGAACCTCCTCACTTGTAACAGAACCAGTGAGAGGGGAAGAACCAGATACAGAGACTGGAAAGGTAAAATGTGGAGGTGGAAGAAGGGAAGGAGGGGTTAAAGGAGATTTGAATAATGGGGATTTTTTGGACTTCTGGGAAGTAGTCTGGCGATTGGGAGGAGGTCTTGTCAATACCGGGGCTTGTGAGGAAGAACACGAAGAGGTAAGAACAGACTGAGGTGTTGAAGTAGGGACTTCTGAGCCCATGACAGCAAAAGAATTAGAGACAGGAGTGACTATGGGAGGGGTAACCACAGAGGAGGCTGCAGAAGATGGGACCCCAGAAGTGGGGGGACGTTTAGAAACACGAGAATAAGAAATACAGGGTAGTCTCCCTTTGAGGCATAGATGAGAAACTGCCATAGCATAAGGGAGACCTTCTGCCTCTTTGAAGCAACGAATTTCTCGCTCATTTAAGTAGACCTGGCAACGGTGAGAGTAAGAAGGGTGAGCCTCATGACAAGGCAACAGGGAGGTCGACTATAAGACATATTAGAATGGTCATCAGCACCACAGACTGGACATTCAGCTATAGATCTGCAATATTTCACTGGGTGACCAAACTGCCAGCAATTTCTACACCGTTGTGGTGTAGGGATCACCTTTTGAACTTGTAAACGATGTCCTGCTACATAAACAGAGGATGGGAGTTCTCGGCTGTCGAAAGTTAATCGAGCCACATTGCGGGCAAGAAGAACATAAGTGTCTACTTTGAGGATTGGGAGATCTTGGAGTTCCAGCTGTTCCAGAATGTCATCGCCACATGTCTGGAAATTCTGGTGGACTATGGTATGGGGCAGAATGATAGTACCACTACAAGAATTGAGGGAATGATGTTTTTCGATAGTGACAGGAATAGTATCAATATGTGAAAGAAAAGAAAGATCATGAGTTTGGGTAGCATTCTGGACAGTTATGATTCATGTACCGCTCTTGAGAGCGTGAAAGGAAATATCTCCACCAACATGGTGTAGGAGCGCCTTGCCAATACTATAGTCAGAAAGATAGGCAATAGAGGAAGTTGGTCATAAAGAATTTAGTTCATTGTGCATTCTGAAACTGAACATGGAAAGGGAGTGCAGGACGTGTTGGTCTTTTCTGAGTAGAACGAGAAGGTGGCAACGAAGTATCATCAGGCAAATGTCGTTGGCATTTAGGAGTGGGACCAGAGTTGGTCCGACATGGGATGGGCTGGCAATTCGAAAATTGCCGCACCATAGAGGGAGAGGCCGAAAGCATAGTCAAAGGAGAGCGGAGGTCAGACAAATCGAAGGAGTCAGTCGAAACCCCGGTACCTGAAGCAGGTGATAAACAGCACCAGCAAGAGGTACAGGGGCATTAGAAGTGTCTGAAGAGTGATCAAAAAACGAGGCAGGGTCAGAACAGGGTGCGGTAACAAGAAGGGGCCCGGGGGTAGCAGGGTCATGGATTGGGAACTCCATGGTTATGTTACTTCTTTCTTTTTGTTTTTAAGAAAAAAAGAAAAGAAAAGAAAAAGAAAAAAAAGAATAAAAAAAGGGGGGAACGGGGAGGAATAGTTCCTAGGAGGAATGAAAGGGCCGGAAATCTCCCTCCGCGCCCGATGACCTCTGCACAGCAAGTAGCACAGATGCGGCATGGAACCTGTGCCATACCCTACCCTTCATGCCAGTAAACCAGCTACCTCGGTGGACAAAAGAGAGGGCGGCCGGATATCCACCAAAAAGCATACCTCCTTTGGCCACCACCCCCAGAATCTGAAAGGTAGCCTCCAGAGATACACCCATCACCCGAAAGACACCCAAAGCCACCCCCTCGGGAGCCAGAGAGCCAGAGAGGGATCAGGACATGCCCAGGTGATCCAGATTCCACGGCAAACTACACCACCGCCAAGAACTTCAACAGAATGGGATGGACCCCGGTACCCTTCCCCCTACCTAGAAACTAGCATGCCTGTGGGAAGAATCCCAAAGGCCAAAAAGAGGAAGGGAATAAGGGAGGGGGGGAGGAGGACAGGAAAAAGGAAGGATGGGATAGGGAAGGGGGGCATTGGGGGGTAATTAGGTTCGGTCTGAGGATGGAGACAAACAGGTCTAATTCCTCAGACCAAGAGCCTCTTCACCACGCCAAGGAGCCCCCCTTGAAGAGGCTTTTATTGTTAAGAGACATACAGATAGGGAACAGAAAGAAACTGGAGCTATCTGCGGGCGAGTGATTTCATTTAGTCAGTATCTTCAGTGAAATATCTGGGAATCCTCTTTGACCCAAGCATGTAAGGAGAATTGATAGGAAACAGTGTAATAAAGAAAGCAAATACCAGACTAAAGTTCCTCTACAGACAGGCACAGTCTACCTACTGAAGCTCCAGGACCCTGTGTCTAGCTCTTTTACAATGCCATATAGATTTCTCTTGCTCTTCCTGGTACTCTGCCTTAACAAAAAAAAAAAAAACTGAAAGATAGACTACAAATCACCCAGAACAAAATGGTGAGATTCATCCTGGACCTGGATCCAAGAGACCATGTAGGCCAGGACGAATTACAACTGAATATGCTGAATGTTGACGACAGAGTAAAAGAATTAAAGTTAAATCACGTTTATAAAATTGCTCATAAGCAGAGTCCAGAATATCTTGCTGCCAAGTTTGTCAAGGTTGGGAACTAAATCAATTACAATACAATGGGGAGAGAACACAACTTTGTAGTACCCACAGTAGGTGGCCAGGCTTTAAACACCTTTTATTGTACAGCAATAAAGGAGTGGAACGGACTGCCTGCACATGTCAAAGCCTGTCATAGTATGAACCAGTTCAGGGAGAGAGCCAAAAGGTACCTAATGAATGTAGCTACAGAAAGGGAGGAGTTATTTCTGGTATAGCTAACATACATGACGTACCTATTACTCTGATCTGATCCTCTCTTTAATGTTAATGTAAATAACTCAGTTTACCTTATATCTCACATATCTCATTTTATTGTAACTTTTTCACATAGTTAATTAGCTGTTTTAACTTTTAAGGTTTAAATAAGATATGACAAGAACCCCAATGGCAATAAATTACTTTGCCTGACTTTTATGGGTTATCCTGGGTAATATACACGTGTGCTGTCACGTATGATGATTTATGTAACTGTATTTATGTATACCTATACTTGAATAAACTTACTTACGTACTTGCTTAATTGATGTCATTATGCTGTACGAACATGTTCTAGACTCGAGTCATCCTAAGAATAAATGATCTCAGATAAAGCATGGTCTGGAGAAGGGTACAGAGTATAGTTGATGCTGGCTGCCCGTCTTGTTGTGTAAAAGCTCAATTCTCGTTGTCCTCGGAATGGAGCCAAATGTGGTACCTTGAGTCAGTGCTGACCTTGATTCTCTCTCTCTCTCTCTCTCTCCCTATCTTTATCTATCTTGCCTCACTTTAAAATAGCATGGAGATATAAGAATGAGAAAATGTAAAAAAAAAAGATATTTATAACATTCGCTAGACCGAAACTGAAAAATACAACAATGATATGATGGTCCCACAGAAAAAAAAAATGGAAATGATGAAGAAATTTATTTTTTTTTAATAAATTCCATATTTGCTGGTAGTCATATCTTGACAAAATTGTCAATGTGCATAAAAACTGACAACTTGTTGACAACGTGGAAGGACGGTGGCCGGGCTCTACTATAAGCTAACTCCACAAATATACTCAGCTGTAAATATTACAAATACCGTAGTAAGAAGCAAGGTCCAGGAGCTAGAGTTCACGGTTCCTTAAGTAGGTCTACACTGCAGTTATGAGTACACTGATGTACTGTAATGTCATTCCTCTGACAGAATAAACATTAACTGGCTGTAAAATTATTTAAAGCTTTTCCAGTAATAAGAACAACTTTTGTACTACAGTAAATTAAAAAAAGTAAAATATCGTACAATGAATAAGAACAATGACGAGAACAATTAAAGTAATTGCACTAGCCTTCACTCTGAAAATTGTTAAAGGTAACAACTAACAATTAGTTCGTAATATTTAATAATTTTAAAATTAATAAATACAATGAAACCTAAACGTATGATCTCGATATTACCTGAAGTTTACCTGGAGAGAGTTCCGGGGGTCAACGCCCCCGCGGCCCGGTCTGTGACCAGGCCTCCTGGTGGATCAGAGCCTGATCAACCAGGCTGTTACTGCTGGCTGCACGCAAATCAACGTACGAGCCACAGCCCGGCTGGTCAGGAACCGACTTTAGGTGCTTGTCCAGTGCCAGCTTGAAGGCTGCCAGGGGTCTGTTGGTAATCCCCCTTATGTGTGCTGGGAGGCAGTTGAACAGTCTCGGGCCCCTGACACTTATTGTATGGTCTCTTAACGTGCTAGTGACACCCCTGCTTTTCATTGGGGGGATGGTGCATCGTCTGCCAAGTCTTTTGCTTTCGTAGTGAGTGATTTTCGTGTGCAAGTTCGGTACTAGTCCCTCTAGGATTTTCCAGGTGTATATAATCATGTATCTCTCCCGCCTGCGTTCCAGGGAATACAGGTTTAGGAACCTCAAGCGCTCCCAGTAATTGAGGTGTTTTATCTCCGTTATGCGTGCCGTGAAGGTTCTCTGTACATTTTCTAGGTCAGCAATTTCACCTGCCTTGAAAGGTGCTGTTAGTGTGCAGCAATATTCCAGCCTAGATAGAACAAGTGACCTGAAGAGTGTCATCATGGGCTTGGCCTCCCTAGTTTTGAAGGTTCTCATTATCCATCCTGTCATTTTTCTAGCAGATGCGATTGATACAATGTTATGGTCCTTGAAGGTGAGATCCTCCGACATGATCACTCCCAGGTCTTTGACGTTGGTGTTTCGCTCTATTTTGTGGCCAGAATTTGTTTTGTACTCTGATGAAGATTTAATTTCCTCGTGTTTACCATATCTGAGTAATTGAAATTTCTCATCGTTGAACTTCATATTGTTTTCTGCAGCCCACTAAAAGATTTGGTTGATGTCCGCCTGGAGCCTTGCAGTGTCTGCAATGGAAGACACTGTCATGCAGATTCGGGTGTCATCTGTAAAGGAAGACACGGTGCTGTGGCTGACATCCTTGTCTATGTCGGATATGAGGATGAGGAACAAGATGGGAGCGAGTACTGTGCCTTGTGGAACAGAGCTTTTCACCGTAGCTGCCTCGGACTTTACTCTGTTGACGACTACTCTCTGTGTTCTGTTAGTGAGGAAATTATAGATCCATCGACCGACTTTTCCTGTTATTCCTTTAGCACGCATTTTGTGCGCTATTGCGCCATGGTCACACTTGTCGAAGGCTTTTGCAAAGTCTGTATATATTACATCTGCATTCTTTTTGTCTTCTAGTGCATTTAGGACCTTGTCGTAGTGATCCAATAGTTGAGACAGACAGGAGCGACCTGTTCTAAACCCATGTTGCCCTGGGTTGTGTAACTGATGGGTTTCTAGATGGGTGGTGATCTTGCTTCTTAGGACCCTTTCAAAGATTTTTATGTTATGGGATGTTAGTGCTATCGGTCTGTAGTTCTTTGCTGTTGCTTTACTGCCCCCTTTGTGGAGTGGGGCTATGTCTGTTGTTTTTAGTAACTGTGGGACGACCCCCGTGTCCATGCTCCCTCTCCATAGGATGGAAAAGGCTCGTGATAGGGGGCTTCTTGCAGTTCTTGATGAACACGGAGTTCCACGAGTCTGGCTCTGGGGCAGAGTGCATGGGCATGTCATTTATCGCCTGTTCGAAGTCATTTGGCGTCAGGATAACATCGGATAGGCTTGTGTTAACCAGATTCTGTGGCTCTCTCATAAAAAATTCATTTTGATCTTTGACTCTCAGTCTGGTTAGCGGATTGCTAAAAACTGAGTCATATTGGGACTTGAGTAGCTCACTCATTTCCTTGCTGTCATCTGTGTAGGACCCATCTTGTTTAAGTAGGGGCCCAATACTGGACGTTGTTCTCGACTTTGATTTGGCATAGGAGAAGAAATACTTAGGGTTTCTTTCGATTTCATTTATGGCTTTTAGTTCTTCCTGCGATTCCTGACTCCTATAAGATTCCTTTAGCTTAAGTTCGATGCTTGCTATTTCTATGACCAGTGTCTCCCTACGCATTTCAGATATATTGACCTCTTTTAGCCGCTCTGTTATTCTTTTCCGTCGCCTGTAAAGGGAGCGCCTGTCTCTTTCTATTTTACATCTACTCCTCCTTTTTCCTAGAGGAATAAGCCTTGTGCATACATCGAGTGCCACCAAGTTAATCTGTTCTAGGCATAAGTTGGGGTCTGTGTTGCTTAGTATATCTTCCCAGCTTATATCGGTTAGGACTTGTTTTACTTGGTCCCACTTTATGTTTTTGTTATTGAAGTTGAATTTGGTGAATGCTCCCTCGTGACTAATCTCATTATGTCGGTCTGGGGCTCAAGAATAAGTAAAAAACTGATACTGCAAAATAAACTTAGGAGAATTTAAAAGTGATACCAGGAATTATGAAATCACTAATAATGTGAATAAGCCAACTGAACGAAATCGGTGATAATGGAAATTATCTTATTACAAGGAAAGCAAATATTGGGGATTAATTCTGACACAATAATGCCAAGAATGCACTCTCTACAAGGTCAATGAACAAGAATAATTATAATAGTATCACTTACCCAAGTCAATGAATAGACATCTTGTCTTACATAAATTCTGTGTAAATAGAACAATAATATTAGAATGGAAGTACGTCTCCTCCAGTCTTACTCTGGGAGGGATTAAGGATAAATGGATGGGGAATGGGATCCCCCTAATCCAATCACAATAATGGTAGCAAGTTAACAGACGAGAGGTGATGTCAGTAATGTGAGCTCAGTGTGTTATCATGCAGGTGGGATTATGGTGTCCATAAAGGAATCTCACGCGATCCTCACCATTCACCCAAGCTTAAACTGACTGCCTTGTTGCTGTTCATTAAGAAATTATTTTGACAATGTGGATTGTAGTATGGTTTATTCGTCGTTTTTAATTAGAAGAAATTAACATGATTACAGTACAGGTTGAGAGCGGCGCTTTAATTGTGTAATGATAGCGTGCAACTTCACAAACACCTGCAACAAGGTTATTAGTACTCTCCTACTGTATATATTGTACATATTACTGTCCTTAATCGCTTGAAGCGTCAACTGAAAATAGCTGTATCGTGTTGCAAAAACACCTCAGGGATTTATAGCATAGTTTATGCTCCTATTGTGATGCTGTGGATGATTGTAAACACATTGGCTGTCTGTTGCTTAGTGGACGGAGGACTGAACTTCCTTCACTCACTCAGTGTACTGAATGACTCGCTCGGGGAATGAGAAAGTTAGGTCAATAATATGAAGCGCCTTTAAGTACGGCAAGTAACTTGAAAAGTGACTACGTAGACTTATCCTACCATTTCAATACTTTGGGTACCTCATCTAATACTGATGGTTTAGTTTCGTTTAATGTTTATAATCCTGGTGAGATAGTTGCATTGTATGTTTCCAGGAATTAATATTGGAATGAGGCAACAACCGGACATACAAATTTTAGAATGTAAAAGATCAATCGTTATATACTAGAGACAGCCAGGTGATGATCTGGAATATCACCCCCTCCCCCCCCCCACCGAGACAGAAGAGGTGAGGAGGGTGCAACACGCCATCCTACTGCAGCGCCTCCCTTCCCCTTGCGTTGTTATTTACCCCACATAACACCTCCTTCCTCATTCGTTCTCCTCCCTCCCTCTCTTCCCTTCCTTCCTCTCTTCCTGGTGACATTTTTTCGTGCATGCAGGAAGAGGGTGCTATGCCAGGATGGAACAAGTCATTTGGAGTTGTCCAGGATACTAAAAGCGATATTGCATTGAAGTTAGTCGTAACATCTCTATGTAAAACGGACCAGTACCTTGGAGTCCAGCTTGCGCTAGACTTTGATCCAAGGCAGCCAGCTTTCAGGGAGAAGGCTTACAGCTTTTCATCTCATCCCCTGCATGCATCAGCCTTACTAGAGATTTTAACAATGCAAGGAATTCGCAAGATCAGGCGAAATATACACAAACACTGATCTCTGGCTGAAGGAGACTCGAACCTACGAACCTTGGAATAAGGTACACAGTGCTATACCAAACTCACCACACTGGACCAATACCTTGGAGTCCAGCTTGTGCTATGAAGGTTCTCTGTACATTTTCTAGGTCAACAGTTTCACCTGCCTTGAAAGGTGCTGTTAGTGTGCAGAAATATTCCTGCATAGATAGAACAAGCTACCTGAAGTGTCGTCATGGGCTTGGCATCCCTAGTTTTGAAGGTTCTCATTATCCATCTTGTAATTTTTCTAGCAGATGTGATTGATACAATGCTGGGGTCTTTGAAAGTGACATCCTCTGACATTATCACTCCCAGGTCTTTTACATTAGTTTTTTGCTCTTTTGTGTAGTTGTAATTTGTTTTTATACACTGATATGGTTTTAATTTCCTCACGTTTGTGATATACGACATATTGGTCGTGCCCATTTGGCCTGTATTTGTCTGTTGCTCTACACCTGTTTTTGTATGCACATATGTGTAATGTGTACTCGAGGTTGAGAGCGTCTAACAATAATAGATATGTGTATTTTGACTGCTGCGCGATCCGAGAAAGATATCCCCGTATTTCATAAGCCCAGTCTCTTCTACCACAGTACACTCAGGAGGAATAATGCAGGGAAGTTACAAAATTCTAACAGCAAAATGTAAAAATGAGCATGCATGCACTCACCTAGTTGTGGTTGCAGGGGTTGATTCACAGCTCCTGACCCTGCTTCTTCACTGGTAGCTACTAGGTCACTCTCTCTGCTCCAAGAGCTTTATCAAATCTCCTCTTAAAGCTATGTATGGATCCTGCTTCCACTACATAACTTCCCAGACAATTCAATTTAGTGACGACTCTGTGACTATAGAAGTACTTCCTAACATCCCTGTGATTCATCTGAAACTTCAACTCCCAATTGTGACCCTTTGTTGCTGTGTTCCATCTCTGGAACACAGCTACTAGGTCACTCTCTCTGCTCCAAGAGCTTTATCAAATCTCCTCTTAAAGCTATGTATGGATCCTGCTTCCACTACATAACTTCCCAGACAATTCAATTTAGTGACGACTCTGTGACTATAGAAGTACTTCCTAACATCCCTGTGATTCATCTGAAACTTCAACTCCCAATTGTGACCCATTGTTGCTGTGTTCCATCTCTGGAACATCCTGTCTCTGTCCACTTAGTCGATTCCTCTCAGTATTTTATGTCGTTATCATATCCCCCTATCCCTCCTGTCGTCAGGTTGATTTCCCTTAACCTCCCCTCGTAGGACATGCCCCTCAGCTCCGGGACTAGTCTTGTTGCACACTGTTGCACTTTCTCTAATTTCCTTCCATGCTTGGCTAGGTGTGGGTTCTAAACTGGTGCTGCATACTCCAATATAGGCCTGACGTACACAGTGTATAGGGTTCTGAACGATTCTTTATTGAGATGTCGGAATGCTGTTCTTAGGTTTGCCAGGCGCCCATATGCTGCAGCAGTTATTTGGTTGATGTGCGCCTCAGGAGATGTGCCCGGTGTTATACTCACCCCAAGATCTTTTTCCTTGAATAAGTTGTAGTCTCTGGCCCCCCTTGGCTGTACTCTGTCTGCAGTCTTCTTTGCCCTTCCCCAATCTTCATGACTTTGCACTTGGTGAGGTTGAACTCCAGAAGCCAGTTTCTGGACCAGCCCTGCAGCCTGTCCTGATCCCTTTGTAAAGATAAGATAAAGATAACGATTTTTATTTGTATCTCTGCCTCTCCAGATAAACTCCAGGTCCTCATCCAGTTCAATTCTTCTCATTAACTTCACATCATCTGCAAACAAGGACACTTCTGAGTCTATTCCTTCCGTCATGTCATTTACATATACCAGAAACAACACTGGTCCTATGACTGACACTTGTGGAACCCCACTCGCCACAGGCTTCCACTCTGACACCTCGTCATGTACCATGACTCGTTGTTGTTTACCTGTCAGGCATTCTCTGATCCATTGCAGTGCCTTCCCTATTATACCTGCCTGGTCCTCCAGTTTTTGTACTAATCTCTTGTGTGGAACACTATCAAAAGCCTTTTTACAGTCCAAGAAAATGCAATCTATCCACCCCCCTCTCTCACTTGTCTTACTGCTGTTACCCTGTCATAGAACTCAAGTAGATTTGTTACACAGAATTTCCCATCCCTGAAGCCATGCTGGTTGCCACTGTGGCATGCAAAGAGTACGTTACATTTTATTTGACATATGTACACACTCCCATATAGGCTGCCTCCCAACCAGCGAACCAGGTGCTGAGGGTTTAAAAGTAAGGGTGCCCATTGTTAAATCAGTACCTTGGTTCAATGACCAATCATAGATGAGCCTGCCAAATGCTGAGGTGACATGGTTCACTCGCAGTCAGCATTTGCCATACTTGCGTCTAGCTGGTTGAAGCACAGTGCTCTCTCTCAGGCTTCTTTCTGTATTTGCCATCACCGTGTGGTACACTTATATTCAACTCCTGTACATAGTGTACATAAACTGTATATAAACATTTGGTGAAGGAAATACAAGTTAAATATTACTGCTGAGTTTGCTTTGCTCCAACCCATTACAACCAGGTTACAGGCCATTATTACCTGTGTTCGTAATATGAGAAGCTCTTTCCGGGAGCTGGAGCTGGTCTTAGTATCGTTGGGAGCTGAAGCTGGTCTTAGTATCTTTCAGATAGCCTTGCGATCGCTTGGCACTGTGTGTCAGCCTTGCTATCACTTTCGTTATTGTGTATCAGCCTTGCAATAGCTTTCATTATTGCGTGTCAGCCTTGCTACTGTGTGTGTGTGTATCCCTCAAGTCATACTGTGCTATTGCTGCTTGTTGCATGCATTGCAAACAGCATGTTATGTTGGGGTTAATGCCACCTACGGGTGTCAGGCGGTTGGTGTCTGACTGTACTCTATTAAATCTACCCAAACTATCTTTACAGCATTGCTGGCGAATTGCTCGTTCTATTGCTAGAGAATATCAATGGACTCACTGCCGTGCAGCTTCATGACATTATCCATACAAAGTTAAGAGCTGAAGCAACTATGGCGCAACAAACTGAGGTATCTCCCGATACAGCTGTTAATCGCCAATCTCCGCTTAGGTTCCTTCATAATAGAGGTCTGATGGAGGTTTTCGAATGTGTGAGGTCACTATTCTAGATGCTTACTCTCTGCCACGTTTGGATGATGTAGTCAACTTCGTGGGTAAGGCTACTTTTGTGTCTAAACTCAATCTCCTTAAAGATTACTATCAGGTACCTTTGACAAACAAGGTGAAGGAAATCTCTGCCTTTGTATTTCCAGGAGGTCATTATCAATACACAGAAACCCCCTTTGGGATGTGGAACTCATTGGCATCATTCCAAAAGCTGAGCCATCAGGCTATTAAAGGACTTGAAGGCACGGCAGCTTATCTAGATATCATAGTGGTGTCCGATACATGGGACTAACATATGTCCAGACTTAGAACTCTGAGAAGCTTCAGTTACCAATTAACTGTTAATTTATGTAAATCATCTTTTGGTCTGTCTACTGTTAGTTTTTTTGGCCATGAAGTACGTAGTGGTAAAGTGGCCCCAAAGTTGGCTAAAATTCTTGCCATTAAAAATTATCCAGTACCTCATGATAGGAAATCCCTCCAATGTTTCTTAGGGATGATAGGGTTTTATAGACGAATCTGTAAGAACTTTGCAGATGTTGTAGCCCCCCTAACCTCACTTAAAAGTCAAAAAAACAAATTTCAATGGACCCCAGAGTGCCATGACTCTTTTAACAAAGCCTAGCGACTACTTTGTACTGAACGTATTCTCCTGTCTCCTGATTTTTTAAAACCCTTTACATTACAGGTTGATGCATGCGAGTCACAGGTTTACCTGGAGAGAGAGGTAGGGGCAGTACTTCTACAAAAATCAGGGGAAGAGAGCTTGCAGCCTGTGGCTTACTTCTCGGCCAAGTATCAACCTCACCAGAGGGCCTACTCCACAACTGAAATGAAGCCCTCGCTCTGATACTGGCATTAGAACATTTCGAGGTCTATGTGGATGGAGATGGAGTCTTAGGCTGCAACCCTACAATATTTGTATATTACATATTGTCGGCAAGGATAATAAGCTGGCTGATTCTCTTACTCACATTTAAATTTAGGTTAGGATGTGTTAGGGACTATATGGGTAGCCTAGCTCTCCCCCCCTTTTTGTATATATAAAATGTTTTAATGTTGGTGGGGGGGATGGTGATGGGATATTCTGCTACTGTCCGCAGGTGTCTTTAACCTACATTAGCTCTACTGTCCTCTGCCTTGCTCTAATTTAGAGTTTGACTTTATGTCTCGAGAAAAGTTGAGCTGTATCTAAGGAGTTGGATGGTTTAGAGGAAAGGCAGTTCCATTGTTGTTCAGTGTCATGGCAGCACTCTACCCATGGAGGTGGAAGCCTAGTCTTGGCTATTAGAGCCCTTTTTGGGGTGGGGGGGTGGCATGCAAAGAGTATGTTACACTTTATTCGGCGTATGTACACACTCCCATATAGGCTGCCTCCCAACCAGCGAAACAGGTGCTTAGGGTTTAACGGTAAGGGCACCCATCGTTAACTCAGTACCTTGGTTCACTGACTAATCATAGACAAGCCCGCCAAATTCTGAGGTGACGTGGTTCACTCGCAGTCAGCATTTGCCAGATCTGCCTCTTGCTGGTGGCTTCTCTCAGGCCATCACCGTGTGGTACACTTATATTCAATTCCTGTACATAGTGTACGTAAACTGTATATAAACATTTGGAGAATTATAAGTCAAAAGATAAGACCGAAAATTGAGACTCGACTCATGCAGATACAACTCGATGAGTGCACAACCCTGAGATATGGCATAATGAAGTAGTCCGATCAAATTATGAATTGAGCACAAAAAAAAATTGTAACAATTTATTTTGCCACAATGCACTTCTATGAGGTCCTCATGATATTAGTATTAGCAGTAGTATTAGCAGTATTATTATTATAATCAAAGAGATGCGCTAAGCCACAAGGGCTATGCAGCAGTATTAGAAGTAGTAGTAGTAGTAGTAGTAGTAGTAGTAGTAGTAGTAGTAGTAATAATCTTTATTTTTACAAGTATATGATACAACTTAACATACAGACCTAGCGGACATACCATATAGAAAGCCCCTGGTTATGCAGAGCATTTCGGGCAAATTTGGTTAATTTTTGTCCCTAGGATGTGATCCACGTCAGTCGGCTAACACCAGGTACCTATTTACTGCTAGGAGAACCCACTAACAACAGTTTTCAACACATCTATTGAAGCAGGGCGACTACCTGAGGTATGGAAGATAGCAAATGTAGTCCCAATTTTTAAAAAAAGGAGACAGACACGAAGTATTAAACTAGAAACTACTCTCAAGAGTAGTTGGCAACAAATATAATCCACCTAGCCATATTGTGGGCTGTTCACTGGCGCTACATATTCTAATATGGACTAGTCTTATATTGTGTACAGATTCCAAAAGTATTGTTACTGAAGTTCCTAAAAGCTGCTACGAGATACGCAAACCTCGCATATGCTGCCGAATTTACATGGTTATTGAATTCTTCCAGTGATAGGAGTTTTGTGATGTTTACTCCCTGATCCTATCTTTCATCAATGTAGTTTCTCCCTGTCTCACTCTGTACTCTGCCCTCGCTCTTCCATCTCCTTTCTCAACTTGTGTGACCTTAACGCTCATAACCTCAAATACATTAAATCTCGGGATGTCGACGTATAATCACAAAGATACCACAAACATTCACAGGTAGTTTATTTTCCTTGACTGAAGTAAACAAGATGGAAAAGCTCTCTTTGAAGCAGACAACTGAATTTGACCAGTTTAGAGCAACCTTGCAGGTCTGTGGTCCAACATTACATGAGCATTACGCATTTACGTTAAGATCTGCGCCAGAAATAGAGATGGAGGTAACAACCGCAATTACCTGCTCATCAGCCTCGCTACCACCAACACTATTCCCATCGCCAACACTAATTCCAACATCGCTATCACCATCACCAACGCCACCACTGTCACTATCACCATTTAACACTATTAAACCACAAGAACACATCCACCGCTATTATCACCACCACCCCGACACTAACATCACTATCACTATTACAATACAGTACTCCCAGCACCGCCACACCCATACCATCACCATCACTGACCTGAACACACCCACCCCTATACCATTACCGTCACCACCACCATTCAGTAACCACACCTTGCATCATTATGTACTGGAGTGTGATCAAATTAATGAATTTAGAAACAACTCACTCAGAAATGTTCAAGAAATGGCAAAGTATTTTATCCACAGTGGTATATTACAGACCATTCTGAAGAAATACCCTGACTTTGCTAGCTGTAAATAATGCATTACCATGTGTGTGTGTGTGTGTGTGTGTGTGTGTGTGTGTGTGTGTGTGTGTGATAAGATAAGATAAGATTTCGTTCGGATTTTTAACCCCGGAGGGTTAGCCACCCAGGATAACCCAAGAAAGTCAGTGCGTCATCGAGGACTGTCTAACTTATTTCCATTGGGGTCCTTAATCTTGTCCCCCAGGATGCGACCCACACCAGTCGACTAACACCCAGGTACCTATTTGCTGCTAGGTGAACAGGACAACAGGTGTAAGGAAACGTGTCGAAATGTTTCCACCCGCCGGGAATCGAACCCGGACCCTCAGTGTGTGAAGCGGGAGCTTTAGCCACCAGGCCACCGGGCCTGTGTGTGTGTGTGTGTGTGTGTGTGTGTGTGTGTGTGTGTGTGTGTGTGTGTGTGTGAGTGTGTGTGTGTGTGAGTGTGTGTGTGTGTGTGTGTGTGTGTGTGTGTGTGTGTGTGTGTGTGTGTGTGTGTGTGTGTGTGTGTGTACTCACCTATTTCACCTATTTGTGGTTGCAGGGGTCGAGTCACAGCTCCTGGCCCCGCCTCTTCGCTGATTGCTACTAGGTCCTCTCTCTCCCTGCCCCATGAGCTCTATCATACCTCGCCTTAAAACTATGTATGGTTCCTGCCTCCACCACATCACTTTCTAGGCTATTCCATGGCTTGACTACTCTATGACTGAAGAAATACTTCCTAACATCCCTTTGATTCATCTGAGTCTTCAACTTCCAATTGTGACCTCTTGTGTCTGTGTCCCATCTCTGGAACATCCCGTCTTTGTCCACCTCGTCTATTCCGCGCAGTATTTTATATGTCGTTATCATGTCTCCCCTGACCCTCCTGGCCTCCAGTGTCGTCAGGCCGATTTCCCTCAACCTTTCTTCATAGGACAATCCCCGTAGCTCTGGGACTAGTCTTGTTGCAAACCTTTGCACTTTCTCTAATTTCTTGACGTGCTTGACCAGGTGTGGATTCCAAACTGGTGCTGCATACTCCAGTATGGGCCTGACGTAGATGGTATACAGAGTCTTAAACGAATCCTTACTGAGGTATCGGAACGCTATCCGTAGGTTTGCCAGGCGCCCGTATGCTGCAGCAGTTATCTGATTGATGTGCGCCTCAGGAGATATGCTCGGTGTTATACTCACCCCCAGATCTTTTTCCTTGAGTGAGGTTTGCAGTCTTTGGCCATCTAAACTATATTGTGTCTGCGGTCTTCTTTGCCCTTCCCCAATCTTCATGACTTTGCATTTGGCAGGGTTAAATTCAAGGAGCCAGTTGCTGGACCAGGCTTGTAGCCTGTCCAGGTCTCTTTGTAGTCCTGCCTGATCCTCGTCCGATTTGATTCTTCTCATTAACTTCACATCATCTGCAAACAAGGACACTTCTGAGTCTATCCCTTCCGTTATGTCGTTCACGTATACCAAGAACAGCACAGGTGTTAGTTACCATTTTGTCCTAGGCACATGTCGATTAGACACTAGGCCTGTTGTGTGTGTGTAGGTGTGTAGGTGTGTAGGTGTGTGTGTGTGTGTGTGTGTGAGTGTGTGTGTGTGTGTGTGTGTGTGTGTGTGTGTGTGTGTGTGTGTGTGTGTGTGTGTGTGTGTGTGTGGGTGGGTGGGTGGGTGTGTGTGGGTGTGTGTGAGGGAGTGTGTGAGGGTGTGTGTGAGGGTGTGTGTGAGGGTGTGGGTGTGAGGGTGTGGGTGTGTGAGTGTGGGTGTGTGTGTGGGTGTGCGTCCTTGTGTGTATGCATATATTTGTACGCTCGTGTGCACATGTCCATGCGTGCGCCCTCGTGTGTGTATATGTGTGCGCGCGCGCTAGTGCGGAGTTATAAATATTTGTATTTATAACTCATTACAATTGTGACCAGGTGTGGACGTATCAGTGGTTCATTACTTTGTAATTTGTTCATGACTGTAACCATGTATAGGAGTGAGGCTGATTCATTACCTCTGTAACTTGCCATGATTTTGACCAAATCTACCTGAAGTTCATTACCTTTGTAACCAGTTCAGCTATAATAACTTTGGGGTCCAGTCCCTGGACCCATTATGTACCTTTGTAATCTTTTGACTACCGCCCACAGGATGGGTATGGGGTGCATAATAAAGATATTAAACTAAACTGTGTGTGTGTGTGTGTGTGTGTGTGTGTGTGTTTGTGTGTGTGTGTGTGTGTGTGTGTGTGTGTGTGTGTGTGTGTGTGTGTGTGTGTGTGTGTGTGTGTACTCACCTAGTTGTACTCACCTAGTTGAGGTTGCGGGGGTCGAGTCCGAGCTCCTGGCCCCGCCTCTTATCTGATCGCTACTAGGTAGATCTGTGTGTGTGTGTGTGTGTGTGTGTGTGTACTCACCTATTTGTGGTTGTGTGTGTGTGTGTGTGTGTGTGTGTGTGTGTGTGCGTGTGTGTGTGTGTGTGTGTGTGTGTTTGTGTGTGTGTGTGTGTGTGTGTGTGTGTGTGTGTGTGTGTGTGTGTGTGTGTGTGTGTGTGTGTGAGTGTGTGTGTGTTTGTGTGTGTGTGTGTGTGTGTGTGTGTGTGTGTGTGTGTGTGTACTCACCTAGTTGAGGTTGCGGGGGTCGAGTCCGAGCTCCTGGCCCCGCCTCTTCACTGATCGCTACTAGGTCACTCTCCCTGAGCCGTGAGCTTTATCATACCTCTGCTTAAAGCAATGTATGGATCCTGCCTCCACTACATCGCTTCCCAAACTATTCCACTTACTGACTACTCTGTGGCTGAAGAAATACTTCCTAACATCCCTGTGATTCATCTGTGTCTTCAGCTTCCAACTGTGTCCCCTTGTTACTGTGTCCAATCTCTGGAACATCCTGTCTTTGTCCACCTTGTCAATTCCTCACAGTATTTTGTATGTCGTTATCATGTCCCCCCTATCTCTCCTGTCCTCCAGTGTCATCAGGTTGATTTCCCTTAACCTCTCCTCGTAGGACATACCTCTTAGCTCTGGGACTAGTCTTGTTGCAAACCTTTGCACTTTCTCTAGTTTCTTCACGTGCTTGGCTAGGTGTGGGTTCCAAACTGGTGCCGCATACTCCAATATGGGCCTAACGTACACGGTGTACAGGGTCCTGAATGATTCCTTATTAAGATGTCGGAATGCTGTTCTGAGGTTTGCTAGGCGCCCACATGCTGCAGCAGTTATTTGGTTGATGTGCGCTTCAGGAGATGTGCCTGGTGTTATACTCACCCCAAGATCTTTTTCCTTGAGTGAGGTTTGTAGTCTCTGACCCCCTAGACTGTACTCCGTCTGCGGCCTTCTTTGCCCTTCCCCAATCTTCATGACTTTGCACTTGGTGGGATTGAACTCCAGGAGCCAATTGCTGGACCAGGTCTGCAGCCTGTCCAGATCCCTTTGTAGTTCTGCCTGGTCTTCGATCGAGTGAATTCTTCTCATCAACTTCACGTCATCTGCAAACAGGGACACCTCAGAGTCTATTCCTTCCGTCATGTCGTTCACAAATACCAGAAACAGCACTGGTCCTAGGACTGACCCCTGCGGGACCCCACTGGTCACAGGTGCCCACTCTGACACCTCGCCACGTACCATGACTCGCTGCTGTCTTCCTGACAAGTATTCCCTGATCCATTGTAGTGCCTTCCCTGTTATCCCTGCTTGGTCCTCCAGTTTTTGCACCAATCTCTTGTGTGGAACTGTGTCAAATGCCTTCTTGCAGTCCAAGAAAATGCAATCCACCCACCCCTCTCTCTCTTGTCTTACTGCTGTCACCATGTCATAGAACTCCAGTAGGTTTGTGACACAGGATTTCCCGTCCCTGAAACCATGTTGGCTGCTGTTGATGAGATCGTTCCTTTCTAGGTGTTCCACCACTCTTCTCCTGATAATCTTCTCCATGATTTTGCATACTATACATGTCAGTGACACTGGTCTGTACTTTAATGCTTCATGTCTGTCTCCTTTTTTAAGGATTGGGACTACATTTGCTGTCTTCCATGCCTCAGGCAATCTCCCTGTTTCGATAGATGTATTGAATATTGTTGTTAGGGGTACACATAGCGCCTCTGCTCCCTCTCTCAATACCCATGGGGAGATGTTATCTGGCCCCATTGCCTTTGAGGTATCTAGCTCACTCAGAAGCCTCTTCACTTCTTCCTCGGTTGTGTGCACTGTGTCCAGCACTTGGTGGTGTGCCCCACCTCTCCGTCTTTCTGGAGTCCCTTCTGTCTCCTCTGTGAACACTTCTTTGAATCTCTTGTTGAGTTCTTCACATACTTCACGGTCATTTCTTGTTGTCTCTCCTCCTTCCTTCCTTAGCCTGATTACCTGGTCCTTGACTGTTGTTTTCCTCCTGATGTGGCTGTACAACAGTTTCGGGTCAGATTTGGCTTTCGCTGCTATGTCATTTTCATACTGTCTTTGAGCCTCCCTTCTTATCTGTGCATATTCGTTTCTGGCTCTACGACTGTTCTCCTTATTCTCCTGGGTCCTTTGCCTTCTATATTTCTTCCATTCCCTAGCACACTTGGTTTTTGCCTCCCTGCACCTTTGGGTAAACCATGGGCTCATCCTGGCTTTTTCATTGTTCCTCTTACCCTTGGGTACAAACCTCTCCTCAGCCTCCTTGCATTTTGTTGCTACATATTCCATCATCTCATTAACTGGCTTCCCTGCCAGTTCTCTGTCCCACTGAACCCCATTCAGGTAGTTCCTCATTCCTGTGTAGTCCCCTTTCTTGTAGTTTGGCTTCATTCGTCCTGGCCTTCCTGCTTCTCCCTCCACTTGTAGCTCTACTGTGTGTTCGAAGCTTAAAACCACATGGTCACTGGCCCCAAGGGGTCTTTCATATGTGATGTCCTCGATATCTGCACTACTCAAGGTGAATACTAAGTCCAGCCTTGCTGGTTCA
>NC_091292.1:75168551-75186051 GCF_038502225.1 Cherax quadricarinatus
CTGTGGATGGCAGTCACTCCACAACCCATCCTGTGGATGGTAGTCACTCCACAACCCATCCTGTGGATGGTGGTCACTCCATAACCAATCCTGTGGATGGTAGTCACTCCATAACCCATTCTGTGGATGGTAGTCACTCCACAACCCATCCTGTGGATGGTAGCCACTCCACAACCCATCCTGTGGGTGGTAGTCACTCCATAACCCATCCTGTGGATGGTAGTCACTCCATAACCCATCCTGTGGATGGTAGTCACTCCATAACCCATCCTGTGGATGGTAGTCACTCCATAACCCATCCTGTGGATGGTAGTCACCCAATAACCCATCATGTGGATGGTAGTCACTCCATAACCCATCCTGTGGACGGTAGTCACTCTATAACCCATCCTGTGGATGGTAGTCACTCCACAACCCATCCTGTGGATGGTAGTCACTCCATAACCCATCCTGTGGATGGTAGTCACTCCACAACCCATCCTGTGGATGGCAGTCACTCCATAACCCATCCTGTGGATGGTAGTCACTCCATAACCCATCCTGTGGATGGTAGTCACTCCATAACCCATCCTGTGGATGGTAGTCACTCCACAACCCATGCTGTGGATGGTAGTCACTCCATAATCCATCCTGTGGATGGTACTCACTCCATATCCCATCCTGTGGATGGTGGTCACTCCATAACCCATCCTGTGGATGGTAGTCACTCCATAACCCATCCTGTGGATGGTAATCACTCCAAACCCATCCTGTGAACGGTAGTCACTCCATAACCCATCCTGTGGATGGTAGTCACGCCACAACCCATCCTGTGGACGGTAGTCACTCCATAACCCATCCTGTGGATGGTAGTCACTCCATAACCCATCCTGTGGATGGTAGCCACTCCATTACCCATCCTGTGGACGGTAGTCACTCCATAACCCATCCTGTGGATGGTAGTCACTCCATAACCCATCCTGTGGATGGTAGTCACTCCATAGCCCATCCTGTGGATGGTGGTCACTCCATAACCCATCCTGTGGATGGTAGTCACTCCATAACCCATCCTGTGGATGGTAATCACTCCAAACCCATCCTGTGGACGGTAGTCACTCCATAACCCATCCTGTGGATGGTAGTCACTCCACAACCCATCCTGTGGATGGTAGTCACTCCACAACCCATCCTGTGGATGGTGGTCACTCCATAATCCATCCTGTGGATGGTAGTCACTCCATAACCCATCCTGTGGATGGTAGTCACTCCACAACCCATCCTGTGGATGGTAGTCACTCCACAACCCATCCTGTGAATGGTAGTCACTCCAAACCCATCCTGTGGACGGTAACCACTCCATAACCCATCCTGTGGATGGTAGTCACTCCACAACCCATCCTGTGGATGGTAGTCACTCCACAACCCATCCTGTGGATGGTGGTCACTCCATAACCAATCCTGTGGATGGTAGTCACTCCATAACCCATTCTGTGGATGGTAGTCACTCCACAACCCATCCTGTGGATGGTAGCCACTCCACAACCCATCCTGTGGGTGGTAGTCACTCCATAACCCATCCTGTGGATGGTAGTCACTCCATAACCCATCCTGTGGATGGTAGTCACTCCATAACCCATCCTGTGGATGGTAGTCACTCCATAACCCATCCTGTGGATGGTAGTCACCCAATAACCCATCCTGTGGATGGTAGTCACTCCATAACCCATCCTGTGGATGGTAGTCACTCCACAACCCATCCTGTGGGTGGTAGTCACTCCACAACCCATCCTGTGGATGGTGGTCACTCCATAACCAATCCTGTGGATGGTAGTCACTCCATAACCCATTCTGTGGATGGTAGTCACTCCACAACCCATCCTGTGGATGGTAGCCACTCCACAACCCATCCTGTGGGTGGTAGTCACTCCATAACCCATCCTGTGGATGGTAGTCACTCCATAACCCATCCTGTGGATGGTAGTCACTCCATAACCCATCCTGTGGATGGTAGTCACTCCATAACCCATCCTGTGGATGGTAGTCACCCAATAACCCATCCTGTGGATGGTAGTCACTCCATAACCCATCCTGTGGACGGTAGTCACTCTATAACCCATCCTGTGGATGGTAGTCACTCCACAACCCATCCTGTGGATGGTAGTCACTCCATAACCCATCCTGTGGATGGTAGTCACTCCACAACCCATCCTGTGGATGGCAGTCACTCCATAACCCATCCTGTGGATGGTAGTCACTCCATAACCCATCCTGTGGATGGTAGTCACTCCATAACTCATCCTGTGGATGGTAGTCACTCCACAACCCATGCTGTGGATGGTAGTCACTCCATAACCCATCCTGTGGATGGTAGTCACTCCATAGCCCATCCTGTGGATGGTGGTCACTCCATAACCCATCCTGTGGAATGTAGTCACTCCATAACCCATCCTGTGGATGGTAGTCACTCCAAACCCATCCTGTGGACGGTAGTCACTCCATAACCCATCCTGTGGATGGTAGTCACTCCACAACCCATCCTGTGGATGGTAGTCACTCCACAACCCATCCTGTGGATGGTGGTCACTCCATAACCCATCCTGTGGATGGTAGTCACTCCATAACCCATCCTGTGGATGGTAGTCACTCCACAACCCATCCTGTGGATGGTAGTCACTCCACAACCCATCCTGTGGATGGTAGTCACTCCAAACCCATCCTGTGGACGGTAATCACTCCATAACCCATCCTGTGGATGGTAGTCACCCAATAACCCATCCTGTGGATGGTAGTCACTCCATAACCCATCCTGTGGACGGTAGTCACTCTATAACCCATCCTGTGGATGGTAGTCACTCCACAACCCATCCTGTGGATGGTAGTCACTCCATAACCCATCCTGTGGATGGTAGTCACTCCACAACCCATCCTGTGGATGGCAGTCACTCCATAACCCATCCTGTGGATTGTAGTCACTCCATAACCCATCCTGTGGATGGTAGTCACTCCATAACCCATCCTGTGGATGGTAGTCACTCCACAACCCATCCTGTGGATGGTAGTCACTCCATAACCCATCCTGTGGATGGTAGTCACTCCATAGCCCATCCTGTGGATGGTGGTCACTCCATAACCCATCCTGTGGATGGTAGTCACTCCATAACCCATCCTGTGGATGGTAGTCACTCCAAACCCATCCTGTGGACGGTAGTCACTCCATAACCCATCCTGTGGATGGTAGTCACTCCACAACCCATCCTGTGGATGGTAGTCACTCCACAACCCATCCTGTGGATGGTGGTCACTCCATAACCCATCCTGTGGATGGTAGTCACTCCATAACCCATCCTGTGGATGGTAGTCACTCCACAACCCATCCTGTGGATGGTAGTCACTCCACAACCCATCCTGTGGATGGTAGTCACTCCAAACCCATCCTGTGGACGGTAATCACTCCATAACCCATCCTGTGGATGGTAGTCACTCCACAACCCATCCTGTGGATGGTAGTCACTCCACAACCCATCCTGTGGATGGTGGTCACTCCATAACCAATCCTGTGGATGGTAGTCACTCCATAACCCATTCTGTGGATGTTAGTCACTCCACAACCCATCCTGTGGATGGTAGCCACTCCACAACCCATCCTGTGGGTGGTAGTCACTCCATAACCCATCCTGTGGATGGTAGTCACTCCATAACCCATCCTGTGGATGGTAGTCACTCCATAACCCATCCTGTGGATGGTAGTCACTCCATAACCCATCATCTGGATGGTAGTCACTCCATAACCCATCCTGTGGATGGTAGTCACTCCATAACCCATCCTGTGGATGGTAGTCATCAGGAACTAGGCTTCAATATTGTCTTAGCTCAACAAGCTACAGTAGTAATAAAGTGTTTAGAAACAGTGAATTCACTTACTCTATTAATAGATGGAAAGTGAAGAGATTTACAGCCGTAATTTAAAATTCACCAGATATATTAAACAAGTGTAAAATTTGTATTTAATACCATCACTAATTATTTTCATGTTTGGACACTGAAATTGGTCCTTTTTAAATATATTTTTTACCTTCAAGTGTTTCCATGCATAACAAACTAGCTACTAAGGATTAATTTATATTTTGTATAAATGATAACAGAGAGAAAGACAGTTATGGAAGTGTATGTGTTAGCTTGTTAGTTTGTATTTCAATCTAAATTATTTTGTTAGTTTTCGGGATTCATTGTTTATGAGGCTAAATTAAGTTTTAACATTATAATGAAATAATAATATTAGATGTGGATGCTTTCACTAGCTGGACGTTAGTTAGTTTAATATGTTTATTATGCACCCCATACCCATCCTGTGGGCGGTAGTCAAAAGATTACAGAGGTACATAATGGGTCCAGGGACTGGGCCTCAAAGTTTTGATAGCTGAGCAAGTTACAGAGGTAATGAATTCACAATTTACAAAGGTAATGAACTCACAATTTACAAAGGTAATGAACTCCAGGTAGGTCTAGTCACAATCATGACAAGTTACAAAGGTATTTACAGATTACAGAGGTACACAATGGGTCCAGGGACCGGGCTCCAAAGTTTTGATGGCTGAACTAGGTACAAGGTAATGAACTCACAAGTTACAAAGGTAATGAACTCACAAGTTACAAAGGTAATGAATACTGTAAGGATGGTTACTTACGTTTATACATGGCTGCAATCATGAACAAATTTTAGAGTAATGAGCAATTCACACTTCCACACCCGGTCACAACTGTAGTGAGTTATAGGTGCAAATGTTGATTGCTGAGTCTCTCTCTCTCACACACACACACACACACACATACAAATTCATACACACACACACATAAACACACACACACACACACACACAAACTCATACACACACATGCACACACACTCATACACACACACACACACTCATACACACACACACACTCATACACACACACACACTCATACTCACACACACACACACACACACACACACACACACACACACACACACACACACACACACTCACACACTCATACACATACACACAAACACACACACACACACACCCCTGCAACCACAAATAGGTGAGTACAAATAGGTGAGTACACACACACACACACACACACACACACACACACACACACACACACACACATGCACGCAACCACAAATAGGTGAGTACAAATAGGTGAGTACACACACACACACACACACACACACATGCACATATGTGGTAATGCTTTATTTACAGCTAGCAAAGTCAGGAAAGTCCCCCGAAAGTGACTTCTCCGATGCCCCTTCCCCAACCTCACTCACACTAAGTGGAACCTAAAATTATATTAATATTTAAGAATACCAGTAACTCTCGTAAGATTGTATTGGTGGACTGTATGAATTTGGTTTGACTTGACTGAATACATATTAGGGTCTATTACAATTGATATTAACACTATATGATAACACATTAACTAAATTCTTAATATTAACACTTACTAATTTGGACCACAAGTTGAACACATCCTAACGTTACCTAGCCTGCTAGAAATACAAAGGCCAATGTAAAACTACTACTATACAAAATAAGTAAGCGTTACTTATCCAAGGAGTGTATTAGAGAAGCCACCGTTGTCCTTCAATTCTTCCAGTTTTTTCCACTTTGCATAACTTGGCTTCCATTTATGCAGTGGAGGACGTTACTAGCACGTTAAGAGACCATACAATAAGTGTCAGTGGCCCGAGACTGTTCAACTGCCTCCCAGCAAACATAAGGGGGATTACCAACAGACCCCTGGCAGTCTTCAAGCTGGCACTGGACAAGCACCTAAAGTCGGTTCCTGACCAGCCGGGCTGTGGCTCGTACGTTGGTTTGCGTGCAGCCAGCAGTAACAGCCTGGTTGATCAGGCTCTGATCCACCAGGCTTGGTCACAGACCGGGCCGCGGGGGCGTTGACCCCCGGAACTCTCTCCAGGTAAACTGTATTATTTCATTGTCATCTGAGGCCGTTCCACTCAAATTTTGCCCCGATGACGTCCGATGCCAGTTGACGGTCATTGTGACCAGTCTTCCCCTAAATTTCCATTATGGCGTCCACCCCCTCCGCTTGTCTCCACGGCTGCTGGTTTTTTTTTTCACTCGAAAATTAAATTTAGATCACCAGCAACACATTTTACACATTATATACATTACTGAAATTTATACATTATAAATTTAGGAAAATTATATCAAATTTTCCACACCAGGATTTCGATTTTTTTCACTAGTTTCATAGTGATTTTTCTTTATCTGGATATGGACTTTTTTCCTTCGTTAATTTGATGTGAATTTCTTTCATATATTTAAATTTTCACTGAGGGAAAATAATTCATTGGGTCAAGACTGAGAAAGCAGTTTTCTTTGGTTAATTATGCTTGTGCACGGCAGTGGTAAGGGTTATCGAGGGAGGGTGGGAGGAAGGGGGTAGTGAGGTAAGGAAGGTAGGGGGTAAGAAAGGTAGGGAGTAGAGGGGTAAGGAAGGTAGAGGGGTAAGGAGCAGAGGGGTAAGGAAGGCATGGGGGTAGAGGGGTAAGGGAGGCATGGGGGTAGAGGGGTAAAGGAAAGGAAACTCACAGGGACAGGTTGGTTTAGGAAGAGGGGTCAGGAGGGTCGATTGTAAGGGGGTATTATCTCTCCTTCCCACCACTCTCTCTCCCCCTCACCCTCCTCTTCCCCTCTCTTTCTGTCTCCTCCCCCTGAATCACTCCCTCAGTCGATACACGGAACCAATAAATCTCCCAGGTCGAGGTCACAGCCCGAATCATCCCAAGGGACATCACACCTGAAATATCCCTGGGGTCAGGATCACACCGTAAAATAATACCCTTGTATCAGGATCGTAACTTAAAATATCCCTGGGATCAGAATTACACCTTAAAATATCCAATAGGTCAGGATCAGAGGACTGATCTCTACAGGGATCTGTATTGTTCAGCATAATTCTGTTTGCCCTACTGGCTTCATTAACCAGGATTTCTAAACCTTTTATGTCCTCGAGTAAATTAGTACATGTATTTCAAGAAACAGTGAGAACGTGATCAACAATTCACGTTGGGCATACGAGTCCTCCAGGTGATGGGTGACCGAAATACTCTGATGAACTATTAGAACTAAGACTGATACAGTTATATGTAGAGAATAAATGATGGTGAATGTGTTTTTTTTCTTTCAGTCGTCATGCCTTGGCAAGAATGGCTCATAATTAAAAAAAAAACACATTTATATACACTCTGGTAGTGAGTGTGGCCAGGTAAAGGTCTGCATTATATGAGAAAATCTTTAAAATGTCAGCCATGAAGGTTTTGTTTATGATGTATGACAGCCTAGGAGTGGGAAGGTGTTTGAGCTGACTAATATATGTATTAAAACACAAAGGGAGAGTAAGTTGGGGGATACAGATGAGGACTAGGCTAGCTTAGAGCTTGTCAGAGGAATAGACAGGTTGGTGGTGAAGCTAATGGAAACATCGAAATATACTGCTTACAGCACTGATCCTTTTTTTAAGACTGGCTTGCCGTGAGTGCGAATCCTGCACGTTTCGTGAATTTAAAACTGTACTCACCTATTTGTACTCACCTATTTGTGGTTGCAGGGGTCGAGCCATAGCTCCTGGCCCCGCCTCTTCACTGATTGCTACTAGGTCCTCTCTCTCCCTGCTCCATGAGCTTTATCATACCTCGCCTTAAAACTATGTATGGTTCCCGCCTCCACTACTTCACTTTCTAGGCTATTCCACGGCTTGACTACTCTATGACTGAAGAAATACTTCCTAACATCCCTTTGATTCATCTGAGTCTTCAACTTCCAATTGTGACCTCTTGTGTCTGTGTCCCATCTCTGGAACATCCTGTCTTTGTCCATCTTGTCTATTCCGCGCAGTATTTTGTATGTCGTTATCATGTCTCCCCTGACCCTCCTGGCCTCCAGTGTCGTCAGGCCAATTTCCCTCAACCTTTCTTCGCAGGACAATCCCCGTAGCTCTGGGACTAGTCTTGTTGCAAACCTTTGCACTTTCTCTAATTTCTTGACGTGCTTGACTAGGTGTGGATTCCAAACTGGTGCTGCATACTCCAGTATGGGCCTGACGTAAATGGTATACAGAGTCTTAAACGAATTCTTACTGAGGTATCGGAACGCTATCCGTAGGTTTGCCAGGCGCCCGTATGCTGCAGCAGTTATCTGATTGATGTGCGCCTCAGGAGATATGCTCGGTGTTATACTCACCCCCAGATCTTTTTCCTTGAGTGAGGTTTGCAGTCTTTGGCCATCTAAACTATATTGTGTCTGCGGTCTTCTTTCCCCTTCCCCAATCTTCATGACTTTGCATTTGGCAGGGTTAAATTCAAGGAGCCAGTTGCTGGACCAGGCTTGTAGCCTGTCCAGGTCTCTTTGTAGTCCTGCCTGATCCTCATCCGATTTGATTCTTCTCATTAACTTCACATCATCTGCAAACAAGGACACTTCTGAGTCTATCCCTTCCGTTATGTCGTTCACATATACCAAGAACAGCACAGGTCCTAGGACTGACCCCTGTGGAACCCCGCTTGTCACAGGCGCCCACTCTGACACCACGTCGCGTACCATGACTCGTTGTTGCCTCCCTGTCAGGTATTCTCTGATCCATTGCAGTGCCTTTCCTGTTATGTGTGCCTGATCCTCTAGCTTTTGCAGTAACCTCTTGTGAGGAACTGTGTCGAAGGCCTTCTTGCAGTCCAAAAATATGCAGTCGATCAACCCCTCTCTCTCTTGTCTTACTTCTGTCACCTTGTCATAAAACTCTAGTAGGTTTGTGACACAGGATTTTCCTTCCCTGAAACCGTGCTGGTTGTCAATTATACACTTGTTTCTTTCCAGGTGCCCCACCACTCTCCTCCTGATGATCTTCTCCATGACCTTGCATACTATACACGTTAGTGATACAGGTCTGTAGTTTAGTGCCTCATGTCTGTCTCCCTTTTTAAAAATTGGGACTACATTTGCCATTTTCCATACCTCAGGGAGTTGCCCAGTTTCAAATGATGTGTTGAAGATCTTTGTTAATGGCTCACACAATATCTCTGCTGCCTAGTCCTCATCTGTATCCCCCAACTTACTCTCCCTTTGTGTTTTAATACATATATTAGTCAGCTCAAACACCTTCCCACTCCTAGGCTGTGTGTGTGTGTGTGTGTGTGTGTGTACTCACCTATTTGTACTCACCTATTTGTGGTTGCAGGGGTCGAGTCACAGCTCCTGGCCCCGCCTCTTCGCTGATTGCTACTAGGTCCTCTCTCTCCCTGCCCCATGAGCTCTATCATACCTCGCCTTAAAACTATGTATGGTTCCTGCCTCCACCACATCACTTTCTAGGCTATTCCATGGCCTGACTACTCTATGACTGAAGAAATACTTCCTAACATCCCTTTGATTCATCTGAGTCTTCAACTTCCAATTGTGACCTCTTGTGTCTGTGTCCCATCTCTGGAACATCCCGTCTTTGTCCACCTCGTCTATTCCGCGCAGTATTTTATATGTCGTTATCATGTCTCCCCTGACCCTCCTGGCCTCCAGTGTCGTCAGGCCGATTTCCCTCAACCTTTCTTCATAGGACAATCCCCGTAGCTCTGGGACTAGTCTTGTTGCAAACCTTTGCACTTTCTCTAATTTCTTGACGTGCTTGAGTAGGTGTGGATTCCAAACTGGTGCTGCATACTCCAGTATGGGCCTGACGTAGATGGTGTACAGAGTCTTAAACGAATCCTTACTGAGGTATCGGAACGCTATCCGTAGGTTTGCCAGGCGCCCGTATGCTGCAGCAGTTATCTGATTGATGTGCGCCTCAGGAGATATGCTCGGTGTTATACTCACCCCCAGATCTTTTTCCTTGAGTGAGGTTTGCAGTCTTTGGCCATCTAAACTATATTGTGTCTGCGGTCTTCTTTGCCCTTCCCCAATCTTCATGACTTTGCATTTGGCAGGGTTAAATTCAAGGAGCCAGTTGCTGGACCAGGCTTGTAGCCTGTCCAGATCTCTTTGTAGTCCTGCCTGATCCTCGTCCGATTCGATTCTTCTCATTAACTTCACATCGTCTGCAAACAAGGACACTTCTGAGTCTATCCCTTCCGTTATGTCGTTCACGTATACCAAGAACAGCACAGGTCCTAGGACTGACCCCTGTGGAACCCCGCTTGTCACAGGCGCCCACTCTGACACCTCGTCGCGTACCATGACTCGTTGTTGCCTCCCTGTCAGATATTCTCTGATCCATTGCAGTGCCTTTCCTGTTATGTGTGCCTGGTCCTCTAGCTTTTGCAGTAACCTCTTGTGAGGAACTGTGTCGAAAGCCTTCTTGCAGTCCAAAAATACGCAGTCGATCCACCCCTCTCTCTCTTGTCTTACTTCTGTCACCTTGTCATAAAACTCTAGTAGGTTTGTGACACAGGATTTTCCTTCCCTGAAACCGTGCTGGTTGTCAATTATACACTTGTTTCTTTCCAGGTGCCCCACCACTCTCCTCCTGATGATCTTCTCCATGACCTTGCATACTATACACGTTAGTGATACAGGTCTGTAGTTTAGTGCCTCATGTCTGTCTCCCTTTTTAAAAATTGGGACTACATTTGCCATTTTCCATACCTCAGGGAGTTGCCCAGTTTCAAATGATGTGTTGAAGATCTTTGTTAATGGCTCACACAATATCTCTGCTCCCTCTTTAAGGACCCATGGAGAGATGTTGTCTGGTCCCACCGCCTTTGAGGTGTCAAGTTCGCATAGCAGCTTCTTCACCTCCTCCTTGGTTATATGTACCTCATCCAGCACTTGCTGGTGTGCCCCCCTGTTCTGATTTCTTGGAGTCCTACTGGTTTCCACTGTAAATACCTCTTTAAATCTTGTGTTGAGCTCCTGACATACCTCTCGGTCGTTTCTTGTGAATTCCCCATCACCCTTCCTCAGTCTGATTACCTGGTCCTTAACTGTTGTTTTCCTCCTGATGTGGCTGTACAACAGCTTCGGGTCAGTCTTTACTTTTGATGCTATGTCATTTTCATATTGTCTCTGAGCCTCCCTTCTTATCTGTGCATATTCGTTTCTGGCTCTTCGGGTGATTTCTTTATTTTCTTGAGTTCTCTGTCTTCTGTACCTTTTCCATTCTCTAGTACACCTAGTTTTTGCCTCCCTACACCTTTGGGTGAACTAAGGACTCGTTCTGTTCTTCTCATTATTTCTGTTTCCCTTGGGAACAAACCTCTCCTCTGCCTCCTTGCATTTTGTTGCTACATAGTCCATCATTTCTTGTACTGGTTTTCCTGTCAGTTCCCTCTCCCACTGAATGTCTTGAAGGAAGTTCCTCATGCCTGAGTAGTTCCCCCTTTTGTAGTTTGGTTTTTCCCAGCCTATTCCTGCTACTCTCTCCACTTGGAGCTCAACTATGTAGTCGAAGCACAGAACCACATGATCACTAGCTCCCAGGGGCCTTTCATACATGATACCCTCGATGTCCGAACTACTCATGGTGAATACAAGGTCCAACCTTGCTGGTTCATCCTCTCCTCTCTCTCTGGTAGTGTCTCTAACATGTTGATGCATGAGGTTCTCCAGTACCACATCCATCATCTTGGCTCTCCATGTTTTGGGACCCCCATGGGGCTCCAGGTTTTCCCAGTCAATCTCCTTGTGATTGAAATCACCCATAACTAGTAACTTTGCTCCCCCCATGTGTGCTCTCCTGGGCACCTCGGCTAGTGTGTTGATCATTGCTCTGTTGCTCTCATCGTATTCTTCTCTTGGCCTCCTGCAGTTCTGTGGTGGGTTGTACATTACTGCAATTATCACCTTATGTCCCTCAGACTGGATTGTTCCTACTAAGTAGTCCCTTTCGCCCATGCCATCCATTCCTTCCATTTTCTCAAAACCCCACTGGTTTTTAATGAGCAGTGCAACTCCTCCTCCCCCTCTCCTCCCTCTGTCTTTCCTGAAGATTTGATATCCGGATGGAAAGATTGAATCTGTTATTATTCTGGTGAGTTTTGTTTCTGTGAGTGCTATTATGTCTGGGGATGTCTCTTTGATTCTTTCGTGCCACTCCTCATACTTGTTTGTTATTCCATCTGCATTTGTATACCACACCTTCAACTTCTTTTCTAAGACTGTGGTCTGGGAAGTATATTGGGGTTGGGGAAGTGGGAGACCTGGTAAGGAACTATGGGTTGTTGCTGTGGGGGTGAAGTTTGTAATGTAGTGGGGAAGGGGGCATTGGATGTGGCATGGGTGTTTTGATTTAGAGTGTTTGGTTGCACTGGGGTTGACCTGGTTGGGAGGCTTCTATAGAAAGTTGTGAGGGAGGCTGTATTTGATCTTCTTCCTGGGTCTGGGATCTCCTGTCTGTCTTCTCCATCCCCTCTCTTTCCTCCTTTCGCCTTTGTACCATCTCTCTCAGTTTCTTCCTTTCTTCTTGTGTTCTGTCGCGGTCGAGATACACCCTCCTGTATGCCGTCATGTCCCTTAATCGTGCTTTCTCCTGCAGGATCCTGGTCTGAGTCGCTTCTGCCTTGAAGGTCACTCTCACTAGCCGGGTTCTTTTTTTTACAAACCCCCCTATTCTCCGAAAATTTTCCAGCTGGGTCATATCGTCTTCTCCTATTGCTTTCATGATGCTTTCAATTGCTTTTTTTTCCCTTGTTTTCTTGCTTCATATGTTTCCCCTTCGACTTCCTGGAGCCCATACACAAAGACTGACCTCACCCTTTCATTCTCCCACTGCATATCCCTGTGTATCCCCTCATTTAATTTGGTTTCCTCCACTGCAGCTTTCCTTTCATCAGTTTCACTGGCTAATGTACTTGGGCTCAGTGGCCTGTCATTTTCCCTTCTCGGCTTTCTTTGGGCTCTGTTGTTGTCTGTTAGGGCCTCCACATAAAGCTTAGCTCTTTCATTTGCTACAGTCTCCACTGATAGAGCTTCTCCATGCAGTTGTGCCCCTTCTTTCCCTACAGTCCCCTTATTTGTGGCTGAGGTAGCAGTCTCTGTTGTCAATCCCAAAATGTTCTTTAGTTCTTTAGGCTGTTTCAGATTTTTCAATTCCTCTTCTAAACTCTGTATCCTAGCTTCTGCTGCTTTGACATGCACCTCCCACTTCCTGCTTTCCATATCTATCCTCTCTTCCATTCTCATGCTAAGTTCTTCTAGTTTCTTTTCCCATTCATGATCCCTTTTTATGAGCTCTGCTGCCCAATCTTCCTTTGCATTTTCCTCCTCCTGTCCCTTGGTTTTTCTTGTTGCTCTCTGGCAACCCATTTTTGTTTTATCCTGATTGCCTCAGAGTGGGAAACCTATGTAGTTCTGTATGTTAGGTTAGTAGTGTGTGTGTCAGAGTGTGGGGGGGGGGGGGGGAAGTAGTGTAGGAACTGTGGCTATGTGGGAGCTGAGTGGGGAGGGGTGGGGAGGGTTTGGGGTGAACGGGGGAGGGGAGGGTGATCGAGGGAGGGGAGGGATCAGGGGAAGTAGTGAGATGTCGGTGGTGAGGGGGGAGTGTATGTGTGTCTGGATATGTGTGTGTGTGTACTCACCTAATTGTGGTTCACCTAATTGTGGTTGCAGGGGTCGAGACTCAGCTCCTGGCCCCGCCTCTTCACTGATCGCTACTGGATCCTCTCTCTCTCTGCTTCCTGAGCTTTGTCATACCTCTTCTTAAAACTATGTATGGTTCCTGCCTCCACTACTTCACTTGCTAGGCTATTCCACTTGCTGACAACTCTATGACTGAAGAAATACTTCCTAACGTCCCTGTGACTCGTCTGAGTCTTCAGCTTCCAGTTGTGACCCCTTGTCCCTGTGTCCCCTCTCTGGAACATCCTATCTCTGTCCACCTTGTCTATTCCCCGCAGTATCTTGTATGTCGTTATCATGTCTCCCCTGACCCTTCTGTCCTCCAGTGTCGTCAGTCCGATTTCCCTTAACCTTTCCTCGTACGACATTCCCTTGAGCTCTGGGACTAGCCTTGTTGCAAACCTTTGTACTTTCTCTAACTTCTTGACGTGCTTGACCAGGTGTGGGTTCCAGACTGGTGCTGCATACTCCAGTATGGGCCTAACATACACAGTGTACAGTGTCTTGAACAATTCCTTATTAAGGTATCGGAACGCTATTCTCAGGTTTGCCAGGCGCCCGTATGCTGCAGCGGTTATTTGGTTGATGTGTGCCTCCGGTGATGTGCTCGGTGTTATGGTCACCCCAAGGTCTTTCTCCCTGAGTGAGGTCTGTAGTCTTTGTCCACCTAGCCTATACTCTGTCTGCGGTCTTCTTTGCCCCTCCCCAATCTTCATGACTTTGCATTTGGCTGGATTGAATTCGAGAAGCCAGTTACTGGACCACATGTCCAGCCTCTCCAGGTCTCTTTGCAGTCCTGCCTCATCCTCGTCCGATTTAATTCTTCTCATCAACTTCACGTCATCTGCGAACAGGGACACTTCAGAGTCTATTCCTTCCATCATGTCGTTCACATATATCAAAAATAGCACTGGTCCTAGAACTGACCCCTGTGGGACCCCGCTCGTAACAGGCGCCCACTGTGATACCTCTTCACGTACCATGACTCGTTGCTGCCTCCCTGTCAGGTATTCCCTTATCCATTGCAGTGCCCTTCCTTTTACGTGTGCCTGATCCTCCAGCTTCTGCACTAATCTCTTGTGGGGAACTGTGTCAAAGGCCTTCCTGCAGTCTAGGAAAACGCAATCTACCCAACCCTCTCTCTCGTGTCTTACTTCTGTTACCTTGTCATAAAACTCCAGGAGGTTTGTGATACAAGATTTGCCTTCCATGAACCCATGCTGGTTTTCATTTATAATCTTGTTCCTTTCCAGGTGTTCGACCACTCTCCTCCTGATAATCTTCTCCATGACTTTGCACACGATACATGTCAGAGACACAGGTCTGTAGTTTAGTGCCTCGTTTCTGTTTCCTTTCTTAAATATGGGGACTACATTAGCTGTCTTCCATTTCTCAGGTAGTTGCCCAGTTTCAAGGGATGTGTTGAAGATTGTGGTTAGAGGCACACACAGCATCTCTGCTCCTTCTCTAAGGACCCATGGGGAGATGTTGTCCGGTCCCATCGCCTTTGAGGTGTCAAGGTCACTTAAGAGCTTCTTCACCTCCTCCTCAGTTGTTCGTATGTCATCCAACACTTGTTGGTATATTCCCTCTTGATGTTCCCTTCTGTTCTGTCTTCCCACAGCCCTTCCTGTCTCTACTGTAAAAACTTCCTTAAATCTCCTGTTCAGCTCCTCACATACCTCCTGATCATTTCTTGTGAGTTCTCCACCTTCTGTCCTTAATCTGATCACCTGGTCTTTGACTGTTGTCTTCCTCCTGATGTGGCTATACAACAGTTTCGGGTCAGTCTTGATTCTCGATGCTATGTCATTTTCATACTGTCGCTGGGCCTCCCTCCTTACCTGTGCGTACTCATTCCTGGCTCTGCGACTGATCTCCCTATTTTCGTGTGTTCTCTGCCTTCTGTACTTTTTCCATTCTCTATTGCACTTTGTTTTTGCCTCCTTACACCGTCGGGTGAACCAGGGGCTTGTTCTGGTCTTCCCGTTGTTACTGTTGCCCTTGGGAATGAACCTTTCCACTGCCTCCTTGCATTTTGTTGCTACATATTCCATCATTTCATTTACTGGCTTTCCTGCCAGTTCTCTGTCCCACTGGACCTCCCGCAGGAAGTTCTTCAACCCTATGTAGTCCCCTCTTTTATAGTCAGGTTTTTCCCATTCTACTCCTGTTATTCTCTCCACTTGCAGCTCTACTATGTATTCAAAGCACAGAACCACGTGGTCGCTAGCTCCTAGGGGACTCTCATACTTGATGTCCTCAATGTCTGAGCTGCCCAGGGTGAACACAAGGTCCAATCTTGCTGGTTCATCCTCCCCTCTCACTCTGGTAGTGTCCTTAACATGTTGGTGCATGAGGTTTTCCAGCACCACGTCCAACATCCTGGCTCTCCATGTTTCGGGACCCCCATGTGGCTCCAGGTTTTCCCAGTCAATCTCCCTGTGGTTGAAATCCCCCATAACCAGCAACTTTGCTCTGCTGGAGTGAGCTCTTCTTGCCACCTCAGCAAGTGTGTCCACCATTGCTCTGTTGCTCTCTTCATATTCCTCTCTTGGCCTCCTGCAGTTCTGTGGTGGATTATACATCACTGCAATGACCACTTTGTGTTCCCCAGACTGAAGTGTACCTGCTATGTAGTCTCTTTCTCCCGTCTCATCTATTCCTTCCATTTTCTCGAATTTCCATCTGTTTTTTACGAGCAGAGCAACCCCACCTCCCCCCCTGCCCCTTCTATCTTTCCTCATGATCTGGTATCCTGGTGGGAAGATTGCATCTGTTATTGTCTCCATGAGTTTTGTTTCTGTAACTGCTATGATGTCTGGGGACTTCTCATTGATTCTTTCTTGCCATTCCTCATGTTTATTCGTTAATCCATCTGCATTTGTGTACCAAACCTTCAACTTCTGTTCTAATACTGTAACTGTGGTGCGGGGGGTGGAAACAGAGGGATCGGTGTGTGATGGTTGGTTTGGATTGTTCAGTTGCCTTGGGGGTGTCGTGGCTGGAGTCCTTCTGCAGGTGTTTCTGGGGGGTGCGCTTGTCCTTCCATTTGATCCTGGGTTATTCTGCTCTCCTTTTTCATTTCCTCCCATTTCTCCTTTCGTTTTTGAACTCTCTCTTTCATTGTCTTCCTTTCGTCCTGTGTTCTGTCTCGGTCGAGGTACACACTCCGGAACTCCTGCTTGCCTCTCAGCCGTGCTTTCTCCTGCAGGATCATGGTTCGGGTTGATTCTGCCTTGAAAATTACTTTGAGAGGCCGATTCCTTTTCTTTGTGAACCACCCAATTCTCCGAAAATTTGCCACCTGGGTCATGTCCCCCTCGCCTATCACCTTCATGATGTCTTCAATCGCTTTTTTCTCCTCCTGCTTTCTTTCATCATAAGTTTCCCCTTTAGCTTCGTCTAGCCCATAGACAAACACGGATCTCTCCCTTTCCACCTCCCACTGTGACTCCCATTGCATCCTCTGATGTGTTTTAGTTCCTTCCCGTGGAGTGTTCCTTCCTTCAGTCCCTTCCCTCGTTATGGCCCCTATGCTTCTTGGTTTATCCTTCCTGCTCACCTGCTCCTGGCCCCCACAGGTATCTGGTAAGGTCCTTGCACATGTCCTAGTTCCTTCGATGTCTTCCAACCTCTCTTTCTGTCCTAGAGTGCTCCCTGTCTTTGTTTTGGCCCCATGTGGGTTTGACAGGACCTCTGCATACAGTTTAGTTTCCATGCTTCCTTCGGACCTGTTGTCTGTGTTCGATGTAGCCATTGCCGATGCTACTTCTGTAATATCTTTGTCTCTGTGCTGTTTCAGATGTCTCAGCTCCTCTTCTAATCTCTCTATCTTGATTTCTGCTTCTGTGGCCTGTTGCTTCCACCTTCTGCATTCTGCTGCTAACCTCTCTTCCAT
>NC_091292.1:75188551-75191051 GCF_038502225.1 Cherax quadricarinatus
TTATTATTATTATTATTATTATTATTATTATTATTATTATTATTGCTACTGCTGCTACTACCACCATTATTGGGAAAGGCCAAACCCATAAGGGTTATGAAGCTCCTGTAACAACGAGTCTTACTAAACTTTTTCCAGTAAAGTCCTGCTGTACATTATTATTATTATAATCAAGGGGAAGCGCTAAACCCGGAGGATTATACAGCGCCTGGGGAGGGATGTGGAAAGCATTCAGGCTTAATTCAGGGAACTGGAGCACAGATCCAATTTCCTAAATCAAGAGCCCCTCACCAACATCAAGGAACCTTCCTTGAGGGGTCCTGCTGTACAGATTATCTACGTCTGTCTGAAGTTCTGTTAGATTAATCATACTATGATCACTCAGTCAGGTTCTTATAAAACAGATTTGTGCGCCTCAAATTTAATCTTATCTCTCCGGAAACATACACAAACATTAATCCAAACCAAACATCCTTCTCGGAGCACTGGATTCCTCCTTCTAGGGCAGTGTCTTGATGTCAGAACTGTTTATCATGCATCCATGTGTCTAAGGTTGACACTTTAATTGTAACTGATTCTCTGTCATCCATAAATGCTCTCAACTCATTAAGTATAAATTGTGTCATGCTTGTGTCAGAAGCCAGACATAGGTATGGTAAGATTGTGGACAGTGGAGTCAGAGTGCACATGCTGTGGATTCCATCTCACATTGGTCTTCAGATGCATGATAGAACTGATGAATTGGCTAAGTTAAACTCTTTCAAAGAGGGAGTAAATTACAATCTTGGGTTGTCAGGTAGCAGTTTAAGAACAATATTACGAAAGGAATTTCAACTGAACTTTACTGGCTTAAGACTCAGGGAGACTGACACAAGTCAGTCCATCTATCATCATTCTATCATGCAGGAGGAGCCACATGTCTATGGTGCATCCAACAAAATAAGCAGACTCTTGGATGTCACTACCGCCCGGCTCCGGCTGGGTTATAAGTATCTATGGCAGGTTAAATCACCACCACCAGATGTAGACCAAACGAAATGCAAACTTTGCCAGATGGACTATTGTCACACCCTGCGCCATTATGTACTGGAGTGTGATAAAATTAATGAATTTAGAGACAACTCACTTAGAAATGTTACAAACCATTTTGGAAAAATACCGTGACTTTGCTCACATGCTAGTTAGTAGTTACCATTCTGTCTTAGGCACATGTCGATTAGACACTTGGCCTGTTGTATATAAGTGTGTGCGTGCGTGAGTGTGTGTGTGTGTGTTAGTTAGTTACCATTTGGTCCTAGGCACATGTCGATTAGACACTAGGCCTGTTGTATGTGCATGCCTGTGTGTGTATGCCTGTCCGTGCGTGCGTGCGTGTGTGTGTGTGTGTGTGTGTGTGTGTGTGTGTGAGTGTGTGTGTTGTGTTGTGTGTGTGTGTGTGTGTGTGTGTGTGTGTGTGTGTGTGTGTGTGTGTGTGTGTGTGTGTGTGTGTGTGTGTGTTGTGTGTGTGTGTTAGTTACCATTTTGTCCTAGGCACATGTCGATTAGACACTAGGCCTGATGTATATGCGTGTGCGTGTTTGTGTGTGTGTACTCACCTAGTTGAGGTTGCGGGGGTCGTGTGTGTGTGTGTGTGTGTGTACTCACCTAGCTACTCACCTAGTTGAGGTTGCAGGGGTCGACTCCGAGCTCCTGGCCCCACCTCTTCACTGATCGCTAGTAGGTCACTCTCCCTGAACCGTGAGCTTTATCATACCTCTGCTTAAAGCTATGTATGGATCCTGCCTCCACTACATTGCTTCCCAAACTATTCCACTTTCTGACTACTCTGTGGTTGAAGAAATACTTCCTAACATCCCTGTGATTCATCTGTGTCTTCAGCTTCCAACTGTGTCCCCTTGTTACTGTGTCCAATCTCTGGAACATCCTGTCTTTGTTCACCTTGTCAATTCCTCTCAGTATTTTGTATGTCGTTATCATGTCATCCCTATCTCTCCTGTCCTCCAGTGTGATCAGGTTGATTTCCCTTAACCTCTCCTCGTAGGACATACCTCTTAGCTCTGCGACTAATCTTGTTGCAAACCTTTGCACTTTCTCTAGTTTCTTTACGTGCTTGGCTAGGTGTGGGTTCCAAACTGGTGCCGTATACTCCAATATGGGTCTAACGTACACGGTGTACAGGGACCTGAACAATTCCTTATTAAGGTGTCGGAATGCTGTTCTGAGGTTTGCTAGCGCCCATATGCTGCAGCCGTTATTTGGTTGATGTGCGCTTCAGGAGATGTGCCTGGTGTTATACTCACCCCAAGATCTTTTTCCTTGAGTGACGTATGTAGTCTCTGGCCCCCTAGACTGTACTCTGTCTCCGGTCTTCTCCCTTCCCCAATCTTCATGACTTTGCACTTGGTGGGATTGAACTCCAGGAGCCAATTGCTGGACCAGGTCTGCAGCCTGTCCAGATCCCTTTGTAGTTCTGCCTGGTCTTCGATCGAGTGAATTCTTC
>NC_091292.1:75193551-75201051 GCF_038502225.1 Cherax quadricarinatus
CAAGCATGCCACAATTTATACTTAATGAGTTGAGAGCATTTATGGATGACAGAGAATCAGTTACAATTAAAGTGTCAACCTTAGATACATGGACACATTTGAGTGCAAGAAGTATGGCAAACAGTTCTGTTTGAAGGGTAGAGGCCCAGTTATTGATGCGTGCTCCAATTTCTTTATGAGAGCCATCACTCTGTGTGACAACAGCGGCACTACCAGCTGCACCAGTGGACTGGTGAACAGAACCATCGACGTAAATAATTTGTGAAAGATTGTTCTGTGTGACTAAGTTATCAATACAGCTTAAGGCATCATGTTTGGCTTCAAGACGAAGCTTTGGTTGTGATTTAAGAAGAGTTTTGGGGGGAAATGGAGGAATGGTAGTTTGGAATGGGGTAATATCCCATGGAGCAGGGAAATGTCTCTGTTGTCCAACTTGATATAGATCATGTAGCTGGTTCATGCGGAGGTCGGTTCCAGTTTTTTCGATCCATCTGGAAGGGTGTTCACCAGTGCTGAGGAAAGTTTGGAGGGCTTCTGTGCAGGGGTTTGAATGGGCTAGCCTAAGCATATTGACCCCAATAAGGATATTTCTTTCAGTAACACGATCTCTAATACTTGGAATATTAAGTTCTTTCCGCATATTTAAAATTTTAGCAGTACGAGGGCATCCTAGGATGATCCTCATTGCTTCGTTTTGCAGTTTTTCCAGCCCTCCAAGCTTCCAGTCAGACACGAGTGCAAGTAGTGGCGCTGCATAATCAACCAATGATCTAATATAAGCAAGATACATCATTTTCACAATTTTAACATTAGCACCATACCTGGGATGAAAACCTGCCACAACTCTAAGTGCTCTCAGCCTTTCTTTGTATTGGCGACAAAGTCTCGTTACAACAGGTCCAAGTAGTGGAACCTCAAAGCCTAGATACCTGTATCTGCTTACATATTCTAGAAGAGACCCATCATGCAACTGGATCTGACGAACTGTGCCTCTCTGCCGAGGAGGACGCCTGTTGAGTATCTTTGTTTTATCCCCTGAGATTATTAACCCCAGGTCCTGACACGAGGTTAAAACATGATTAAGAATGTTTTGGGTGTTGGAGAATCCGGTGGTGTGAATCATTATGTCATCAGCAAAACTAACCATATAATGATGGGGCTGGCTAGGCATGGCATTAAGTAAGGCATTAATCAAAATGTTGAAAAGGGTGGGACTAAGCACACCTCCCTGTGGGGTTCCTAATTCAAAATCTTTAGTTACACTTCTATGTCCCTGGAACAACACAGACGACTTTCTGTTGGACAGGTAACCTTTAATCCAGCGGAGAAGCCATCCTCCAACATCATTTGCTGTCTTCCATGCCTCAGACAATCTCCCTGTTTCGATAGATGTATTGAATATTGTTGTTAAGGGTACACATAGTGCCTCTGCTCCTTCTCTCAGGACCCATGGGGAGATGTTACCTAGCCTCATTGCCATTGAGGTATCTAGCTCACTCAGAAGCCTCTTCACTTCTTCCTCGGTTGTGTACTGTGTCCAGCACTTGGTGGTGCACCCCACCTCTCCGTCTTTCTGGAGCCCCTTCTGTCTCCTCTGTGAACACTTCTTTGAATCTCTTGTTTTGTGTGTGTGTGTGTGTGTGTGTGTGTGTGTGTGTGTGTGTGTGTGTGTGCTCACCTAGTTGTACTCACCTAGTTGAGGTTGCGGGGGTCGAGTCCGAGCTCCTGGCCCCGCCTCTTCACTGATCGCTACTAGGTCACTCTCCTTGAACCGTGAGCTTTATCATACCTCTGCTTAAAGCTATGTATGGATCCTGCCTCCACTACATCGCTTCCCAAACTATTCCACTTACTGACTACTCTGTGGCTGAAGAAATACTTCCTAACATCCCTGTGATTCATCTGTGTCTTCAACTTCCAACTGTGTCCCCTTGTTACTGTGTCCAATCTCTGGAACATCCTGTCTTTGTCCACCTTGTCAATTCCTCTCAGTATTTTGTATGTCGTTATCATGTCCCCCCTATCTCTCCTGTCCTCCAGTGTCGTCAGGTTGATTTCCCTTAACCTCTCCTCGTAGGACATACCTCTTAGCTCTGGGACTAGTCTTGTTGCAAACCTTTGCACTTTCTCTAGTTTCTTTACGTGCTTGGCTAGGTGTGGGTTCCAAACTGGTGCCGCATACTCCAATATGGGCCTAACATACACGGTGTACAGGGTCCTGAATGATTCCTTATTAAGATGTCGGAATGCTGTTCTGAGGTTTGCCAGGCGCCCATATGCTGCGGCAGTTATTTGGTTGATGTGCGCTTCAGGAGATGTGCCTGGTGTTATACTCACCCCAAGATCTTTTTCCTTGAGTGATGTTTGTAGTCTCTGGCCCCCTAGACTGTACTCCGTCTGCGGTCTTCTTTGCCCTTCCCCAATCCTCATGACTTTGCACTTGGTGGGATTGAACTCCAGGAGCCAGTTGCTGGACCAGGTCTGCAGCCTGTCCAGATCCCTTTGTAGTTCTGCCTGGTCTTCGATCGAATGAACTCTTCTCATCAACTTCACGTCACCTGCAAACAGGGACACCTCGGAGTTTATTCCTTCCGTCATGTCGTTCACAAATATCAGAAACAGCACTGATCCTAGGACTGACCCCTGTGGGACCCCGCTGGTCACAGGTGCCCACTCTGACACCTCGCCACGTACCATTTCTCGCTGCTGTCTTCCTGACAAGTATTCCCTGATCCATTGCAGTGCCTTCCCTGTTATCCCTGCTTGGTCCTCCAGTTTTTGCACTAATCTCTTGTGTGGTACTGTGTCAAACGCCTTCTTGCAGTCCAAGAAAATGCAATCCACCCACCCCTCTCTCTCTTGTCTTACTGCTGTCACCATGTCATAGAACTCCAGTAGGTTTGTGACACAGGATTTCCCATCTCTGAAACCATGTTGGCTGCTGTTGATGAGATCGTTCCTTTCTAGATGTTCCACCATTCTTCTCCTGACAATCTTTTCCATGATTTTGCATGCTATACATGTTAGTGACACTGGTCTGTAGTTTAGTGCTTCATGTCTGTCTCCTTTTTTAAAGACTGGGACCACATTTGTCTTCCATGCCTCAGGCAATCTCCCTGTTTCGATAGATGTATTGAATATTGTTGTTAGGGGTACACATAGCGCCTCTGCTCCCTCTCTCAGGACCCATGGAGAGATGTTATCTGGCCCCATTGCCTTTGAGGTATCTTGCTCACTCAGAAGCCTCTTCACTTCTTCCTCAATTGTGTGTACTGTGTCCAGCACATGGTGGTGTGCCCCACCTCTCCGTCTTTCTGGAGCCCCTTCTGTCTCCTCTGTGAACACTTCTTTGAATCTCTTGTTGAGTTCCTCACATACTTCACGGTCATTTCTTGTTGTCTCTCCTCCTTCCTTCCTTAGCCTGATTACCTGGTCCTTAACGGTTGTTTTCTTCCTGATGTGGCTGTATAACAGCTTCGGGTCAGATTTGGCTTTTGCTGCTATGTTGTTTTCATATTGACGTTGGGCCTCCCTTCTTATCTGTGCATATTCGTTTCTGGCTCTACGACTGCTCTCCTTATTCTCCTGGGTCCTTTGCCTTCTATATTTCTTCCATTCCCTAGCACACTTGGTTTTTGCCTCCTTGCATCTTTGGGTGAACCATGGGCTCATCCTGGCTTTTTCATTATTCCTGTTACCCTTGGGTACAAACCTCTCCTCAGCCTCCTTGCACATTGTTGCTACATATTCCATCATCTCATTAACTGGCTTCCCTGCCAGTTCTCTGTCCCACTGAACCTCATTCAGGAAGTTCCTCATTCCTGTGTAGTCCCCTTTCCTGTAGTTTGGTTTCATTTGTCCTTGCCTTCCTGCTTCCCCCTCCACTTGTAGCTCTACTGTGTATTCGAAGCTCAAAACCACATGATCGCTGGCCCCAAGGGGTCTTTCATATGTGATGTCCTCAATATCTGCACTACTCAAGGTGAATACTAAGTCCAGTCTTGCTGGTTCATCCTCTCCTCTCTCTCTTGTAGTGTCCCTTACGTGTTGGTACATAAAGTTTTCCAGTACCACCTCCATCATCTTAGCCCTCCATGTATCTTGGCCCCCATGTGGCTCCAAGTTCTCCCATTCGATCTCCTTGTGGTTAAAGTCGCCCATGATCAGGAGCTTTGCCCTGCATGCATGAGCTCTTCTAGCCACTGCAGCCAGTGTGTCAACCATCGCTCTATTACTATCGTCATACTCTTGCCTTGGCCTCCTGCTGTTCAGTGGTGGGTTATACATCACTGCAATTATCACCTTGGGACCACCAGAGTGAAGTGTTCCCGCTGTGTAATCACTTTCTTCTCCGCTGTCTCCTCTCTCCAGCTCATCAAAATTCCATCGGTGTTTGATCAGCAATGCCACTCCTCCACCCCCCCTGTTCCTTCTGTTTTTTCTCAGGATCTGGTATCCCACTGGAAAGATGGCATCTGTTATCATACCTGTAAGCTTGGTTTCTGTGATCGCTATGATGTCTGGTGATGCCTCTTTGACTCTTTCATGCCACTCCTCCCACTTGTTTGTTATTCCATCAGCGTTTGTGTACCATACCTTCAGTTTCCTTTCCAACACTGTGGTTTGGGGGGCCTGTGGGGGTGGGAGACCTGGTAGCTTACTGTGGGATTCTATAGTTGGGGGTTGGGTGGGAGCTGTGGGTATGGATTGTATTGTGTGTTGGGATGGTGTGATAGGTTGTGGGGTTCTGAGGATAGTTGTGTGTGTGCTTGCCCTTGCTGCTCTGTTCTGCTCTGACTGACCTCTGCTGGTTCCATCCTTGTCTCCTTTCCTAGCTCCTTTCGCTTTTTTTCCTCTCCCTCAGCTGCTTTCTCTCTGTTTGTGTTCTGTCTCTGTCTAGGAACACCTTCTTGTACTCTTCCGAACTTTTCAACCGTGGTTTCTCTTGGAGGATCCTGTTCCGCACTGTTTCTGTCCCGAGAATCAGCTTGATCGGTCGGTTTCTCCCCTTCAAGTACCCCCCTATTCTCTGAAAATTTACAATCTCATCCATGTCTTCTCCCCCTATTTCCGTGATGATTTTCTCAATCTCCTTTCTTTCTTCCTGCCGTCTTTCAGTGTGCGTCCCTTCCTCTCTCTCCAAAAGCCCATGGATAATCACTGATTTTGCCCTTTCCTCCTCCCATTGCCTCTTCCTCTGTGACTCTGGTTCCTGTCTGTATGTGGTAATTTTCTCCCTTGATTTTTCCAGTGGCTCTTGGTAGCATGGTTGTGCCTCAGCATTCGACCTATCTCCCTCTCCATCTGCACCCATCTGCTCTTCCCTTCCACTCCCTGGCCCTTCTTTGCAGGCTGATATGACCTTAGCATAATTCATATCTCCTTCCTTCCTATTCAGCCTCTCATCATCGTATGGTGTGTCTTCTCTGGTCACTACCCCTGAGACTTGCTTCAGCCTGTTTACCTCAAATTCTAGGACCTTTACCCTGGCTACTGCAGTTTCGACTTGTGCCTCCCAATTCTTCGTCTCCTTCTCCAACCTCTTTTCCCATTTCACAGAGAGCTCTTTCTCCATTTTTTCAGAAAGCTCTCCTAATTTTCTCTCCCATTCTTGCTCTATCCTTTACCACTGTTCCTCCATCCATTCCTCCCTACCAGTACCATTGTCATCTGATCCCTGATTCCTGCGAGTCCCAACCATTTTTTTTTTTTATGAAGAAAAAAGGGGGAGAGAGTGAGAGATAGGGAGAGAGAGAAGGGAAGCCTAGAAGGAGGGGAAAAGAAGGGAAAAAGGGGGAGAAAGTGAGAGAGGGAAAAGGTAAGAGAGAGGGGGGAGTGACAAGGGAAGAGAGAGAGAAAAGAAGAGGAAGAGAGAGAGTAAGAGAGGAAGAGAGAGAGGGAGAGGGAGAGAGAGAGGATGAGAGAAAGAGTGAAAGGAAGAGAGGAAGAGAGAGAGGATGAAAGAGAGGATGAGAGAGAGAATGATAGAAAGGGGAAGAGAGAGAGAGAGAGAGAGAGAGAGAGAGAGAGAGAGAGAGAGAGAGAGAGAGAGAGAGAGAGAGAGAGAGAGAGAGAGAGAGAGGAAGAGAGAGGAGAGGAGAGGGAGAGAGATGGGGGGGGAAGGAAGGGTTATAGGGTCACTTCACAGGAAGGTGTAAAATCTGGTATGTGTGTGTGTGTGTGTCTGTATGTGTGTGTGTGTGTGTGTTTATATATGTGTGTGTGTGTGTGTGTGTGTGTGTGTGTGCTACAGCTATTCAAGTGCCTAACAACAGTGCTGTTCTCCCCAAGTGTGCATGCATATGTTTATGGAAACAGTCCTTATTTCCCACGTATGTACTACATATGTATTGTATATGTACCCGATCTCTTGGTTCCCACTGTACTCTTATGAGTTTAAAATTACGTTCAAAAATAAATACACTAGGCTTCGCCTATATGCCGCTACCTCTAAATTCTATTAAATGCCAGTAAATGCTGCTTATTCTAATTCTGATAGCTTGAGGAGAGTGACCCCCAATTCCAGCTAGAGACAGGTACTATTGACCCCATGCAACTCAAACTAGGTGAATATTACTTGCGGCTGGCAGTGGAGTAACGTTGCGGGTCTGTCCTGTCCCAGAATATAATGTTTGATGCTTCTCGGTAATTTTTCCACTAACTTCCTGTATGCACTATATTCTCTAGCTCTTCTAATTTTTTCACTCACTCACTGTATTTACTGACACATCTATACATATCTCTTATCTCCCTGGTCTTGAGTCGCACTTATTCTTCAAAATACCCCACTGCATTATTATGGCAACACTATTTAGGCCTGACACAACCGTTCACCCTTCCAACGGCCCCTACAACACTCAGCAACTATTTCCTTTGTTTTCTTTTCTGTGATCACTTATATTTCCTTTTTTCGGGGCTTAAGTGATTATATGCACTCTCATGCGTGCACACGCCTATATCCCACACTCTATTCCTTATGGCACAGTCAGAAATTATCACCAAAACACAAGCTCAAACCGTGTGACTCCTCCACGAGTGTGTGTGCGTGTGTGTGTGTGTACTACAGCTTACAAGTGCTTGTTCCTGTGTGTGTGTGTGTGTGTGTGTGTGTGTGTGTGTGTGTGTGTGTGTGTGTATGTGTGTGTGTGCATGTGCATGTGTGTGTGTGTGTGTGTGTGTATGTGTATGTGTATGTGTGTGTATGTGTGTGTGTGTGTATGTGTATGTGTGTGTATGTGTGTGTGTGTGTGTGTGTGTGTGTGTGTGTGTGTGTGTGTGTGTGTGTGTGTGTGTGTGTGTGTGTGTGTGTGTGTGTGTGTGTGTGTGCCCCCACTTCTAAGTATTCATACGGCTAATAAATACCGGTAGATACCAGAATTCTAAGCTTACCAATACTTGTAACACTTATCGATTCTACTTCAAAAATTCAGAAAGTAGCTAGGTTGTAAAATTTAGCTTGTCTCAGCTTAAGTGTCTGATGTTATCCTTCACTATCGCTTT
>NC_091292.1:75206051-75296051 GCF_038502225.1 Cherax quadricarinatus
TGTGGGGTTCTGGGGATGGTTCTGTGTGTGCTTGCACGTGTTGCTCTCCCCTGCTCCGGTTGTCCTCTGCTGATACTGTCCTTTTCTCTCCTCCTAGCTCCTTTCGCTTTTGTGTCCTCTCCCTCAGCTGCTGTCGTTCTGTTTTTGGCCTGTCTCGGTCTAGGAACACCCTCTTGTATGCTACCGATTCCTTCAACCGTGGTTTCTCTTGGAGGATCCTGTTTTGCATTGTCTGTCCTGAAAATCAGCTTGATCGGTCGTTTTCTTGATTTCAAGTACTCCCGTATTCTCTGAAAATTTACAATCTCAGACATTTCCTCTTCACCTATTTATTTGATGATGTTCTCAATCGCCTGTCTTTCAGTGTGTCCTTCCCTCACTCTCCTGAAGCCCATGAATAAACATTGACTTCGCTCTCTCCTCCTCCCATTGCCTTTCCCTCTGTGTCTCTGGTTCCTCTCTGTACATGGCCATTTTCTCCCTTATTTATTCCTCTAGCTCTTGGTGGCATGGTCATGCCTCTGCATATGACCTGTCCCCCTCACCACCTGTACCCATCTGCTCTCCCCCTTCATTCCTTGGCCCTGCTTGGTGGGCTGATAGGGTTGACAGGGCCTTAGTGAAAGTTATGTCTACTTCCTTCCCATTGGACCCCTCGTTCAGTAGGGGTGTACCAACTTCAGTTGCTGTGCCTCCTCTGGTGTGTGCGTACTCACCTAATTATACTCATCTAATTGTGGTTGCAGGGGTCGAGACTCAGTTCCTGGCCCCACCTCTTCACTGAACGCTACTAGGTCCTCTCTCTCCTTGCTCCATGAGCTTTATCATACCTTGTCTTAAAGCTATGTATGGTTCTTGCCTCCACTATATCACTCCCCAGACTGTTCCACTTCCTGACTACTCTATAACTGAAGAAATACTTCCTAACATCCCTTTAACTCATCTGACTCTTCAGTTTCCATGTCTGACCCCCTTGTTTCTGTATCCCCTCTCTGGAACATCCTGTCTCTGTCCACCTTATCTATTCCACACAGTATTTTGTATGTCGTTATCATGTCTCCCCTGACCCAGTGTCGTCAGGCCGATTTCCCTTAAAATTTCTATGTAGGACATTCCCCTTAGCTCTGGAACTAACCTTGTCGCAAACCTTTGCTCTTTCTCTAATTTCTTGACGTGCTTGACCCGGTGTGGGTTCCAAACAGGTGCTGCATACTCCAGTATGGGCCTGACATACACGGTGTACAGTGTCTTGAACGATTCCTTACTTAGGTATCGGAATGCTATTCTCAGGTTTGCCAGGCCCCCATATGCTGCGGCAATTATCTGATTGATGTGGGTTTCTGGAGACATGCTCGGAGTTATACTCACCCCAAGATCTTTCTCCTTGAGAGAGGTTTGCAGTCTTTGGCCACCTAGCCTATACTCTGTCTGCGATCTTCTTTGCCCTTTCCCAATCTTCGTGACTTTGCATATGGCAGGGTTAAATTTGAGAAGCCAGTTGCTGGACCAAGTGTCCAGCCTGTCCAGGTCTCTTTGAAGTTCTGCCTGATCCTCATCTGATTCAATTCTCCTCATTAACTTCACATCATCTGCAAACAGGGACACTTCTGAGTCTATCCCTTCCATCACGTCAATCACATATACCTAAAATAGTACTGGTCCCAGGACCGATCCCTGTGGGACCCCGCTCGTCACAGGTGCCCACTGTGATACCTCATCATGTACCATAACTCATTGCCTCCCTGTCAGGTATTCTCTGATCCATTGCAGCGCCCTTCCCGTTATATGCACCTGACCCTCTAGTTTCTGCACTAATCTCTTGTGAAGAACTGTGTCAAAGGCCTTCTTGCAGTCTAAGAAAATGCAGTCAACCCACCCCTCTCTCTCGTGTCTACTGTTACTTTATCATAAAACTCCAGAAGGTCTGTGACACAGGATTTGCCTTCCATAAATCCATGCTAGATGTCGTTTATAATCTTGTTCCGTTCCAGGTGCTCCACCACTCTCCTCCTGATAATCTTCTCCATGACTGCATACTATACACGTCAGTGACACTGGTCTATAGTTTAGTGCCTCTTTTCTATCTCCTTTTTATAAAAATGGGAACTACATTTTCCATCTTCCACACCTCAGGTAGTTGCCCAGTTTCAAGGGATGTGTTGAAGATTGTAGTTAGTGGCACACACAGCATTTCTGCTCCCTCTCTAAGGACCTATGGGAAGATGTTGTGCAGTCCCATTGCCTTTGAGGTATCAAGGTCACTTAGCAGCTTCTTCACCTCCTCCTCAGTTGTGTGTATGTCATCTAACACTTGTTGGTGTCCCCCTCTGTCCTGTGTTCCTAGATTCCTTCCTGTCTCCACTGTAAATACTTCCTTAAATCTCGTGTTGAGCTCCTCACATACCTCTTGATCGTTTCTTGTGAGTTCCCCACCTTCTTTCCTCAGCCTGTTGTCTTTCTCCTAATGTGGCTATACAGTAGTTTCGGGTCAGACTTGACTTTCGATGCTATGTCGTTGTCGTACTATCGCTGGGCCTCCCTCCTTACTTGTGCATACTCGTTTCTGGCTCTTCGATTAATCTCCTAATTTTCCTGTTTCCTTTGTGTGTGTGTGTGTGTGTGTGTGTGTGTGTGTGTGTGTGTGTGTGTGTGTGTGTGTGTGTGTGTGTGTGTGTGTGTGTGAATTAATATTTGTACTTATAACTCATTACAGTTGTGACCGGGTGTGGACGTGTCAGTGGCTCATAACTTTGTAATTTGTTCATGATTGTAACCATGTATAGAAGTGTAGATGATTCATTACCTTTGTATCTTGTCATGATTGTGACCAGATCTACCTGGAGTTCACTACCTTTGTAACTTTTTCAGCTATCAAAACTCTGGGGTCCAGTCCCTGGACCCATTATGTACCTCTGTAATCTTTTATAGGCTACCGCCCACTGGATAGGTATGGGGTGCATAATAAAGATATTAAACTAACTGATGGACTCTTTTTTTTTTCATTGAACTGGAACTACCCTCCATTTCTTTCTATAGAATCTGTTAGTTGTATCGCCTGAGTGGCTCGTGTATTGTGCACCCGCAGCTCAACCACATATGAACGGTAGCGCAAAAATCACAATTACTGAGGTCACAATGGTTCTTTGTCAGACCCCACTGAGTATTGTTACATTATTAGAAAGAAATATTACAATTACTTCATATAGTTAATGTGCACAATACAGTAGGGAACGCAATCTCAAGAAAATAAATATCTTATTACCACTAATAAACATAGATCATAATTGAGTTGCAATCTCCTCTACAAAAACAGTCCATTTATCTAGTCGATGCAAAATGTGGATACAACCTCAAGATTTCAGATATCTTATCATTAACAATGAGGTGTTTTGCCATATCCTGTAAGGTTTACATGGAGGTGTCTCTGAAAGAATTGCACGTTAGGTTACATAATGTTCCACCAGTGTATGGCCATGTATTTGTCCACACACTTTGAATTTTATGCCACTGACATCTACATACAAACAGTACTACCAAAGATTATAATTATTATAATCAACACTAAGAGCTAAACCCACAAGGGCCATACAGAGCTGCAGGGAAGGACGTAGTAAAGATGAAATATGCTAAGATCAGAGACCAGTGAGGATAAAAAGTACATAAGAGGTAGAGTCAATAAGGACAGTGGGGAGCGCTGAAGGGAAAATATAATCAAAGTTAGTGTAATATAGCTGTCGCTGACAAAAAGACAAAAAGGTAATCTGCGTCAAAGGTTGGGCGATGAGAACTGCATATATCTCAGCTGTAAAAATGTTAGCCAAGTTTAATAAATGACCTCGTACAACTTTTTCCAGAAAAACTGCTGCAAACCCAGCACCGCCAGAGGATTGAGAACCATCAGTACAAGCTGCACCGCCAGAGATACTTACAGCCTTGCCTTAGTCTAGCAGTAACATTTTTCAATTTACTGACCTTGTTACTTCCTCCGTAGATATAGCACATTTCATTATTATGGATAATGGATCAAAGTTTATTCTCTATAAGGATTACAATGCCGAGTTTACAAAATTTGGTTATTGTGTGGTTTACATGAAGTAAAATAATGATTACAGAGTGTACCACTAGAACACCTAGCATGGCTAGGAATTTCGGGCAGACTTAGTTTAATTCGTAATTTTAAAATATTACAAATTATGAGGTAAGTTGGTATTATGGCTAAGTGACTAAATACTAGTTTGTGAGTTTAGCAATGTGAATGCTTTTGTTTTGGCACAGTACATAGTTTCAGTATTGGAGTATCACAGGATTCATTATTTTAAGATTGAGATTAATATTTCTGTTTATGGTCAAATGGGTGAGTGAGTGTGTCAACCACCAGGTGGTATTCGTGTAGTTAGTTGACGGGGTGTATCAGGGAGATAAGATGCTTTCTAATGGTAGTTTTGAAGGTGATGAATGTGTCTGCAGTTCTAGAGTTCTCAGGTAGGGTGTTCCAGATTTTAGGGTCTTTGACATACATTGAATTTTTGCAAAGGTTTAGTCGGACACGGGGAATGTCATAGAGATGTTTGTGTCTGGTGTTATGCCTGTGGGTTCTGTCACAACTATCAAGAAAGCGATTTAGGTCAAGGTTGATGTAGATTGCACAGTAGTAAGTGTGGATGTACTGAACAGGGAGTGAGTTTAGATCTATGAAGAGTGGGGGGGGTGTTGCCAGGGATGGGATTTAGTGATTATTCTTACTGCAGCTTTTTGTTGGGTTATTATTGGCTTTAGGTGTGTTGCTGCAGTTGATCCCCAAGCACAAATAGCATAGGTGAGGTATGGATAAATAAGTGAGTGGTATAGTGTGAGAAGGGCATTTTGCCGCACGTAGTATCGTATCTCGGAGAGGATCCCAACCGTTTTGGATACTTTTTTGGTTATATGTTGGATATGTGTGCTGAAATTCAGGTTGTTGTCAAGGTATAGGCCTAGGAATTTGCCCTCATTATGTCTGGTAATTAGAGTGTTGTCAATCTTAATGTTAATTAGTGCATCTCCTGCTCTGCTACCAAACATAATATAGTAGGTTTCCTATACCCCTTTCCACAAATGTAATAATAATACAAATATCTGGGTTCCAAAACCATGACCACAATCCTTGAGGATATCCTAAATGATCTGAAGAGGATGCGAAAGAGGATAAGGAATTTGGATGCCCTGATGGCTTATACCTAAGAATAAAGTAGTCGTCATCAACCTTCCAGGGACGTCTTTTCTTTCTGGCTCATGAATATGTAACACTTGTGGGTTAGTTTTGATTATAATAATAATAATAATAATAATAATAATAATAATAATAATAATAATAATGAATATTTAATTATTATTATTATTATAATCAAGGGGAAGCGCTAAACCCGTAGGATTATACAGCGCTCGGGGGGGGGGGTGGAAGGCATTCAGGCTTAATTCGAGGAACTGGAGCACAGATCCAATTCCCTAAATCAAGAGCCTCTCACCAACATCAAGGAACCTTCCATGAGGGGAATGAATATTTAAGATGACAGATAAAATTTCAATTCAGTATACACTTAATTTAAATTTCTTGTATTTTGAATAGCTCTTAGTTTTGTAATATTTTCTTTCCAGCTTAGAAAGCTTCGCGCCGCGAAGGATATGATTCCCAGGACCACTGGGAATCATATCCTTCTTACTGTCTCATGTCCCACCATTATTGTACAAGCGAGCGGCCCATGTCCTTTCGCACGCTATTACATTATTTTTTAATAAGTCACTAGAAACTAGCACCTTCCCGAAACTACTCAAGACGGCAAGGGTTACACCAATACATAAAGGTGGTGGCCCTACAGATGTAAACAACTATAGGCCAATATCATTGCTATCCAAAATCTTCGAGAAACTCGTGCACAGGAGAATATATTCATTTATAACGGCACAAAACATACTCAACTCCTGCCAATTTGGATTCAGGAAAAATAAAAGCACTAATGATGCAATTGTAAAAATGCTAAATCTGCTTTACACAACATTGGAAAATAAGGAATATCCGCTAGGAATTTTTATTGACCTAAGAAAAGCATTTGACACAGTAGATTACGGCATCCTACTCCACAAACTTGACCATTATGGTATAAGAGGCCATGCGCTTGCATATTTCAAATCCTACCTTACTAATAGGTATCAGTATGTCACCATTAAAGACACAGCCTCATCAACACGGCCAATTGATACTGGAGTTCCGCAGGGAAGTGTCCTTGGACCCCTGCTCTTCCTCATTTACATCAATGATCTTCCAAACGTATCCCAACACCTGAAACCCATTCTCTTTGCTGACGACACGACTTATGTCATCTCTCACCCTAATCTTGCCACCCTCAACACCATTGTTAATGAGGAGCTGCTCAAAATATCAACTTCGATGACAGCCAATAAACTTACACTTAACACTGTTTGGTAGCAGAGCAGGTGCTGCGCAACTTAACATTAAGATCGACAGCACTCTAATTGCCAGACATAATGAGGGCAAATTCCTAGGCCTATACCTCGACAACAACCTGAATTTCAGCACCCATATCCAACACATATCAAAAAAAGTATCCAAAACAGTTGGGATCCTCTCCAAGATACGATACTACGATATTACTGTCGCAAAATGCCCTTCTCACACTATACCATTCACTCATTTATCCATACCTCACCTATGCTATTTGTGCTTGGGGATCAACTGCAGCAATACACCTAAAGCCAATAATAACTCAACAAAAAGTTGCAATAAGAATCACTAAATCCCATCCCTGGCAACCCCCCCACCCCACTCTTCATAGATCTAAACTTACTCCCTGTTCAGAACATCCACACTTACTACTGTGCAATCTACATATACAGGACCTTAAATTCCAATATTAACCTTGACCTAAAATGCTTTCTTGATAGTTGTGACAGGACCCACAGGCATAACACCAGACACAAACATCTCTACGACATTCCCCGTGTCAGACTAAACCTTTACAAAAATTTAATGTATGTCAAAGGCCCTAAAATCTGGAACACCCTACCTGAAAACTCTAGAACTGCAGACACATTCATCACCTTCAAAACTACTGTTAGAAAACATCTTATCTCCCTGATACACCCCATCAACTAACTACATAAAAGCTACCTGGTGGTCCACACTTACACTCACTCACTCACTCACTCACCCATTTGACTATAAGCACAGAAATACGTATCCTAATCTTAAAATAATGATTCCTAACTAGTCATAAGTTTGCCTGTGATACTCCAATATAGAAACTATGTATTGTGCCAAAACAAAAGCATTCACATTGCTAAACTCACAAACTAGTATTTGTCACTTAGTATTTAGTCACTTAGTTTTTAGTCATCTTACTCCACAATTTGTTACAATTTAAGGTTAAGAATTAATCTAAGTTTGCCTGAAATGCCTAGCCATGCTAGGTGTTCTAGTGGCCCCCTCTGTAATTAGTATTTTACTACATGTAACCCACACAATAACCAAAATCTGTAAACCCCGCATTGTAATCCTTATAGAGAATAAACTTTGATTTGATTTGAACAGTGACAGCAGGTGGAAGGAGACTTGCACCCAGGTATCTACTTACTGCTAGGTGAACAGGGACCGGGGATCAAACCCCGGTCCCTCAGAGTATGAGCTGAGAATGCTACCATATAATATATGCGCATCTTAATTGGCAGGCACCCGTGACAGAGTGGATCAGACGACTTCATGGTCCTAAAAGACCAAGAAATACAGAAGGCTTGTCCATCACTACACTAACCTTCCATTTCTTTCCTTCATTCATTTTCGCTTCTAAAGTGGCTGATACTATTCTTCATGTATTCCACCATCCTCTTCAACTACCACTAAATAATTATTAGACATGTCAGGCGTTTTCCTTGAAACCTGTATTTCTGAAAAGCTACTTTTCAACCTGTTACATTCTAACATAATTTTACAGACTGTTCTCGTTGTACCCTCCGTCAACTCTCATATAATTATCTCGACCATATTCGACTTCTTGAAATGGATGTTGCCTGGTACTAAACTCCTCTCTAAGTATAATTTAATTAAGCACCACCATTTTCATTTTCACCAGGTCCTCCAAACTTATTTATTTAAGATTCCACAACAGTGTTTAACAATGTATTAGTCTCCTCAAACAACTGTTCCCTAACGAAACTCAAGTTCCCTAAACATTCATTTAAACATCTCCAAGAATATCTCTCTTTTCGCCTTCCTATATAAAACAATGGCAATTGCCCACTTATCACATCCCACTAACAACATATTTATAATGTGCCAATCTCTGACCTCCATTTCCTCCTCTTCGCCCTCATCTTAATGTTAAGGTGAAATGAACAATATTCAATTTATTAAACGTAATGTCTCTACAGAAACGAAACAAAGACATCTTCCACCGGAATTATTAAATGCTCACTATTCAACCAAATTTTGTGCAAAAAATCTGAATTTTTTTTAAAGCATTTTAAGGAGGCTGATATTAAGGAAAGGTAATCCACTAGTTCTTTCTGCATACATTTAATACCCTATTTAAACTAAAGATATACATGTATATCTAATTTGTAGGTTTAATTATTCAGTTACATTTAACCATCCACTGCAACGCAAGTCTATGAAGAAGAAGAAGAAGAAGAAGAAGACGAAGAAGACGAAGAAGAAGAAGAAGAAGAAGAAGAAGAAGAAGAAGAAGAAGAAGAAGAAGAAGAAGAAGAAGAAGAATAGTCTTTATTTCTACAAGAACATGATACAACTATTACTGACCTAGCTGACATCGCTGGCATACTAGTATATAGAAAGCCTCCCTGTGTTAGCCGACCAACAACGGTCAACTAACACCCAGGTACCTATTTACTGCTAGGTGAGCAGGGGCAGCAGGTGTAAGGAAACATGCCCAACTTTTCACCCGTGCCAGGGGTCGGTCCCGAACCCTTAGTGTGTGAGCTAAGGAAGCTATTAATAGCCAAGTCGTATTACAAGTATGTACTTTTAATGTTTTGCATAATAAATTTATTTTATCACACACAATTTTGCTATATTTTAAGCTACAAAAACATTGCCATGTACGAGGCAGTGTGTTGAAATGACTGAGGGACTTTTCTCCTTAACCTTTGTGGTGAAACCAGATCGTGATTAAAGTATATATATGGAGCTAGATGTCCCGTGGCCTGGTAGGCAATGCTCTCGCTTCACACAGTGTCCGTGGTTCGATCCTGACAAGGGTGGAAACATTGGGCGTGTTTCCTTACACTTGTAGGTACCTGGGTTCTAGTCGACTGGTGTGGGTCGCATCCTGGGGGACAAGATTGAGGACCCCAGTGGAAATAAGACAGACAGTCCCTCAATGACGCACTTCCTTTCTTGGGTTATCCTGGGTGGCTAACCATCCGGGGATAAATATTCGAACAAATCTCTCAACCAGCAACTAACAACATATCCTATTCTACGGTTTCAACCCCTATTAATAATGAGCAAACTAGCACATGGGAGCAGTGAGTTATGTCTGAGCATTCATCGCAATGAATATAAAAAAATGGATCCCTTGACCTTCTCCATTACTCTAGTTTTAATGTCATCCGCTGTTGCATCAATATGAAGTTGAAGTACAGAGTAGGATACATCTCTGTGCTTTCCTATTTCTTGCCAAGATTTTGCACTAGCCTCCCTGAAATCTAGTACTCACTAATTGTAGAACCAGTGACAGACACTGCATCAGGCAGTGATAAAGAGAAGTTGTGGCCATGACTGAGAAGTGGATGAAAAAAAACAGTCCAAGTTTCATTCTCCAATGTGTGGGTTATTTACGTATAGAAGTGGATCAAATGGCCTCGGCCTGCTAAGGTAAAGCCTTAACCTGAACTCTTGCGTGCAGCTCCGCGGACTTCATCAATTAGTCACTGTGCCTAGTGAACCGGTCCAGCCAGAATAATTAGAAGACTTCCAAGAATACCACTTGTATACTCTTGCCGCATTGCCGGCGTTTTCTACCTCCCCCCCCCCTTCCCCTCCCTCACTGACTGAGCCACTCTGCCACCTACGTCACTGTAATTCTTAACTCTAATTGGTACTTATGATATGACGTAATAAATGCTAGCACTCTCATTGGCACACACCGATATGACGTAATAAATGCCAGCGTTTTTATGTATTCACATCAGTATAACGTAATACATACCAGTGCCTGGATTATACTTACCCATATGACTTTACAAATGCCACCACTCTCACTGATGCACACCGGTATTGACATAATAAATACCAGCACACACAAAAATGACTTTGGAAAATTTTATAGGGGTGTTACCTGTACGTACCTCAACATTACATGCATACGAGTAATCTCATTGGGAGACAACAACTATATTGTTTACCGTAGTAACCCCGTGTAGACATGTGAGAAAACTTAACCACCTCTGGTCACTGCAGGTGGCCCCTTCGACCTCACAATCTTATCCATATCTATCCGAGACCAGTATAAATTGGATAGCACCCACAAGTACGGCCCTACTAATTAATTGTGGACTGCATAGATTATATTAGTTTAACTGAATGAAGGGGGGGGGGGTTACACATGGATATATCCATCAAGAAAAAACACTTGTACATAATCCCACCACTTACCAGATATTCTCTGGTGGTCACTTGATGTAGCTGGATCATCCATAACCTATCCAATTACAACATACTTAACTGGCCAGTATCAGTCTGCTATAACTAGAAGGGTTACTTAACTGTGGGTGATTGATGCTCCTTATTTCCTCCATTCACCATCCCATTTCGATGTCCTGCTACACCGACACGGTTCTTATTCCAGCAGGACAAGGTATCCGTTGGTTTGTCCCGGTTTAGAAGTCGTGACTCCATAGAACTTCACTATCCTCGAGACAGGAACACGAGATAAACAGATGCTCACTCTGAGAACAGCGACTCATTTCACTTCACACATTCTCTTAACTTGGTGTTATTATCACTGATTACTTCTTAGCCCACCATACGGTTTAATGTCTCATAATTATTATACACATTGGAGGCCACTCCATTAAGATCTGAGACCGATGAGTGATGATTAAACCACGGGTATTTTTCCCCGGGACACAGTCCATGGCGACGCGCCAGTCACCACCAGTCCCACCATTATTCACTCATTTTACCACTTTATTACGGTGGTCCCATAAATCACGTTCCCTCACACTTCACCAGGAACAGTTACGACACTTCCTATTATGAAGTGAGGCCTATATTAATCCTTAGGCCGCCGTGAACGCCAATTTCCTGGTCCCATGTTTTCACAGCCTCTTCACTACAATCAAAACACTCCCGCCTCCTCCATGCCCTGTGTCGACCTCTTCCCCCGCGCATCCACGCAGGCGCAGAGGGAACTCTTGGTTCTATTCCATTTTCAAATACATTTTTGACCCATATCGACACATTAAACACCTATTAGGCACTATAGCTACAGAAAATTAAAATATTTTCCACAATGACCTTTTATGAACATCTGTTATTGCTGTCAATAGTAAGTACTGTAATTAGAGAATAAGAAATAACATCAAAGTTGGTGCCATTACAAATTATATATATATATATATATATATATATATATATATATATATATATATATATATATATATATATATATATATATATATATATATATATATGCGTGTGTGTGTGTGTACTCACCTAATTGAGGCTGCAGGGGTCGAGTCCAAGTTCCTGGCCCCGCCTCTTCACTGATCGGTACTAGGTCACTCACCCTGAACCGTGAGCTTTATCATACCTCTTCTTGAAGCTATGTATGGACCCTGCCTCCACTACATCGCTTCCCAAACTATTCCACTTCCTGACTACTCTGTTGCTGAAGAAATACTTCCTAACATCCCTGTGATTCATCTGTGTCTTCAACTTCCACTGTGTCTCCTTGTTGCTGTGTCCAATCTCTGGAACATCCTGTCTTTGTCCACCTTGTCAATTCCTCTCAGTATTTTGTATGTCGTTATCATGTCCCCCCCCTATCTCTCCTGTCCTCCAGTGTCATCAGGTTCATTTCCCTTAAGCTCTCCTCATAGGACATACCTCTTAGTTCTGGGACTAGTCTTGTTGAAAACCTTAGCACTTTCTCTAGTTTCTTTACGTGCTTGGCTAGGTGTGTTCCAAACTGGTGCTGCATACTCCAATATGGGCCTAACGTACACGGTGTACAGGGTCCTGAACGATTCCTTATTGAGATGTCGGAATGCTGTTCAGAGGTTTGCTAGGCGCCCAAATGGTGCAGCAGTTACTTGGTTGATGTGCGCTTCAGAATATGTGCCTGGTGTTATACTCACCCCAAGATCTTTTTTCTTGAGTGAGGTTTGTAGTCTCTAGCCCCCTAGACTGTACTCTGTCTGCAGTCTTCTTTGCCCTTCCCCAATCTTCATGACTTTGCACTTGGTGGGGTTGAACTCCAGGAGCCAATTGCTGGACAAGGTCTGCAGCCTGTCCAGATCCCTCTGCAATTCTGCCTGGTCTTTGATCGAATGAATTCTTCTCATCAACTTCACACTTGGTTTTTTCCTCCCTGCACCTTTGGCTGAACCATGGGCTCTTCCTGGCTTTTTCATTATTCCTGTTACCCTTGGGTACAAACCTCTCCTCAGCCTCCTTGCACATTGTTGCTACATATTCCATCATCTCATTAATTAGCTTTCCTGCCAGTTCTCTGTTCCACTGAGCCCCATTCAGGAAGTTCCTCATTCCCGTGTAGTCCCCTTTCTTGTAGTTTGGCTTCATTCGTCCTGACCTTCCTGCTTTCCCCTCCACTTGTAGCTCTACTGTGCATTCAAAGCTTAAAACCACATGATCGCTGGCCCCAAGGGGTCTTTCATATGTGATGTCCTCAATATCTGTACTACTCAAGTTGAATACTAGGTCCAGTCTTGCTGGTTCATCCTCTCCTCTCTCTCTTGTAGTGTCCCTTACGTGTTGGTACATGAAGTTTTCCAGTACCACCTCCATCATCTTAGCCCTCCATGTATCTTGGCCCCCATGTGGCTCCAAGTTCTCCCAATCGATCTCCTTGTGGTTAAAGTCACCCATGATCAGGACCTTTGCCCTGCATGCATGAGCACTTTTGGCCACTGCAGCCAGTGCGTCAATCATCGCTCTATTGCTCTCATCATACTCTTGCCTTGGTCTCCTGCTGTTCTGTGGTGGGTTATACATCACTGCAATTACCACTTTGGGACCTCCAGAGTGAAGCGCTCCCACTATGTAATCGCTCGCTTCTCTGCTGTCTCCCCTCTCCAGCTCATCAAAATTCCATCGGTTTTTGATCAGCAGTGCCACTCCTCCACCCCCCCTGTTCCCTCTGTCTTTCCTCAGGATCTGGTATCCCGTTGGAAAGGTAACATCTGTTATCATACTTGTAAGCTTGGTTTGTGTGAGAGCTATGATGTCTGGTGATGCTTCTTTGACTGTTTCGTGCCACTCCTCCCACTTATTTGTTATTCCATCAGTGTTTGTGTACCATACCTTCAGTTTCCTTTCCAACACTGTGGTTTGGGGGGCCTGTGAGGGTGGGAGACCTGGTAGCATACTGTGGGATTCTATAGCTGGGTGTTGGATGGAAGCTATGAGTATAGATTGTAGTTTGTGTTGGGACGGTGTGACTGGTTGTGGGGTTCTGAGGATAGTTCTGTGTGTTTGCCCTTACTGCTCTGTCCTGCTCTGATTGACCTTTGCTGGTTCCATCCTTGTCTTCTTTCCTAGCTCCTTTCGCTTTTTTGTCCTCTCCCTCAGCTGCTGTCATTCTGTGTGTGTGTGTATGTGTGTATGTCTGTGTGTGTGTATGTCTGTGTGTGTGTATGTATGTGTGTCCATGTGTGTGTGTGTGTGTCTGTGTGTCTGTGTGTGCGTGTGTTTGTGTGTGTGTGTGTGTGTGTGTGTGTGTGTGTGTGTGTGTGTGTGTGTGTGTGTGTGTCTGTGTGTGTCTGTGTGTGTCTGTGTCTGTGCGTGTCTGTGTGTGTCTGTGTGTGTGTGTACTCACCTATTTGTACTCACCTATTTGTGGCTGCAGGGGTCGAGTCACAGCTTCTGGCCCCGCCTCTTCGCTGATTGCTTCTAGGTCCTCTCTCTCCCTGCCCCATGAGCTCTATCATACCTTGCCTTAAAACTATGTATGGTTCCCGCCTCCACTACGTCACTTTCTAGGCTATTCCATGGCCTGACTACTCTATGACTGAAGAAATACTTCCTAACATCCCTCTGATTTATCCGAGTTTTCAACTTCCAATTGTGACCTCTTGTGTCTGTGTCCCTTCTCTGGAACATCCGTCTTTGTCCACCTTGTCTATTCCGTGCAGTATTTTATATGTCGTTATCATGTCTCCCCTGTCCCTCCTGTCCTCCAGTGTAGTCAGGCCAATTTCCATCAACCTTTCTTCGTAGGACAATCCCCGTAGCTCTGGGACTAGTCTTGTTGCAAACCTTTGCACTTTCTCTAATTTCTTGACGTGCTTGACTAGGTGTGGATTCCAAACTGGTGCTGCATACTCCAGTATGGGCCTGATGTAAATAGTATACAGAGTCTTAAACGAATCCTTACTGAGGTATCGGAACGCTATCCGTAGGTTTGCCAGGCGCCCGTATGCTGCAGCAGTTATCTGATTGATGTGCGCCTCAGGAGATATGCTCGGTGTTATACTCACCCCCAGATCTTTTTCCTTGAGTGAGGTTTGCAGTCTTTGGCCATCTAAACTATATTGTGTCTGCGGTCTTCTTTGCCCTTCCCCAATCTTCATGACTTTGCATTTGGTAGGGTTAAATTCAAGGAGCCAGTTGCTGGACCAGGCTTGTAGCCTGTCCAGGTCTCTTTGTAGTCTTGCCTGATCCTCATCCGATTTGATCCTTCTCATTAACTTCGCATCATCTGCAAACAAGGACACTTCTGAGTCTATCCCTTCCGTTATGTCGTTCACATATACCAAGAACAGCACAGGTCCTAGGACTGACCCCTGTGGAACCCCGTTTGTCACAGGCGCCCACTCTGACACCTCGTCGCATACCATGACTCGTTGTTGCCTCCCTGTCAGATATTCTCTGATCCATTGCAGTGCCTTTCCTGTTATGAGTGCCTGATCCTCTAGCTTTTGCAGTAACCTCTTGTGAGGAACTGTGTCAAAGGCCTTCTTGCAGTCCAAAAATATGCAGTCGATCCACCCCTCTCTCTCTTGAATTACTTCTGTCACCTTGTCATAAAACTCTAGTAGGTTTGTGACAGGATTTTCCTTCCCTGAAACCGTGCTGGTTGTCAATTATACACTTGTTTCTTTCCAGGTGCCCCACCACTCTCCTCCTGATGATCTTCTCCATGACCTTGCATACTATACACGTTAGTGATACAGGTCTGTAGTTTAGTGCCTCACGTCTGTCTCCCTTTTTAAAAATTGGGACTACATTTGCCATTTTCCATACCTCAGGGAGTTGCCCAGTTTCAAATGATGTGTTGAAGATCCTTGTTAATGGCTCACACAATATCTCTGCTCCCTGTTTAAGGACCCATGGAGAGATGTCTGGTCCCACCGCCTTTGAGGTGTCAAGTTCGCATAGCAGCTTCTTCACCTCCTCCTTGGTTATATGTACCTCATCCAGCACTTGCTGGTGTGCCCCCCTGTTCTGATTTCCTGGAGTCCTACTGGTTTCCACTGTAAATACCTCTTTAAATCTTGTATTGAGCTCCTGACATACCTCTTGATCATTTCTTGTGAATTCCCCATCACCCTTCCTCAGTCTGATTACCTGGTCCTTGACTGTTGTTTTCCTCCTGATGTGGCTGTACAACAGCTTCGGGTCAGTCTTTACTTTTGATGCTATGTCATTTTCATATTGTCTCTGAGCCTCCCTTCTCATCTGTGCATATTCGTTTCTGGCTCTTCGGCTGATTTCTTTATTTTCCTGAGTTCTCTGTCTTCTGTACCTTTTCCATTCTCTAGTACACCTAGTTTTTGCCTCCCTACACCTTTGGGTGAACCAAGGACTCGTTCTGTTCTTCCCATTATTTCTGTTTCCCTTGGGAACAAACCTCTCCTCTGCCTCCTTGCATTTTGTTGCCACATAGTCCATCATTTCTTGTACTGGTTTTCCTGTCAGTTCCCTCTCCCACTGAATGTCTTGAAGGAAGTTCCTCATGCCTGAGTAGTTCCCCCTTTTGTAGTTTGGTTTTTCCCAGCCTATTCCTGCTACTCTCTCCACTTGGAGCTCAACTATGTAGTCGAAGCACAGAACCACATGATCACTAGCTCCCAGGGGCCTTTCATACATGATACCCTCGATGTCCGAACTACTCATGGCGAATACAAGGTCCAGCCTTGCTGGTTCATCCTCTCCTCTCTCTCTGGTAGTGTCTCTAACATGTTGATGCATGAGGTTTTCCAGTACTACATCCATCATGGCTCTCCATGTTTCGGGACCCCCATGGGGCTCCAGGTTTTCCCAGTCAATCTCCTTGTGATTGAAATCACCCATAACTAGTAACTTTGCTCCCCCCATGTGTGCTCTCCTGGCCACCTCGGCTAGTGTGTCGATCATTGCTCTGTTGCTCTCATCGTATTCTTCTCTTGGCCTCCTGCAGTTCTGTGGTGGGTTGTACATTACTGCAATTATCACCTTATGTCCCTCAGACTGGATTGTTCCTACTAAGTAGTCCCTTTCGCCCATGCCATTCATTCCTTCCATTTTCTCAAAATCCCACTGGTTTTTAATGAGCAGTGCAACTCCTCCTCCCCCTCTACTCCCTCTGTCTTTCCTGAGGATTTGGTATCCGGATGGAAAGATTGAATCTGTTATTATTCTGGTGAGTTTTGTTTCTGTGAGTGCTATTATGTCTGGGGATGTCTCTTTGATTCTCTTGTGCCACTCCTCATACTTGTTTGTTATTCCATCTGCATTTGTATACCACACCTTCAACTTCTTTTCTAAGACTGAGGTCTGGGAGGTATATTGGGGTTGGGGAAGTGGGAGACCTGGTAAGGAACTATGGGTTGTTGCTGTGGGGGTGGAGTTTGTAATGTATTGGGTGGGGGCATTGGATGTGGCACGGGTGTTTTGATTTAGAGTGTTTGGTTGCACTGGGGTTGACCTGGTTGAGAGGCTTCTATAGGAAGTTGTGAGGGAGGCTGTATTTGATCTTCTTCCTGGGTCTGGGATCTCCTGTCTTCTCCATCCCCTCTCTTTCCTCCTTTCGCCTTTGTACCATCTCTCTCAGTTTCTGCCTTTCTTTTTGTGTTCTGTCGCGGTCGAGATACACCTTCCTGTATGCCGGCATGTCCCTTAATCATGCTTTCTCCTGCAGGATCCTGGTCCGAGTCACTTCTGCCTTGAAGGTCACTTTCACTGGCCGGGTTCTTTTTTTTACAAACCCCCCTATTCTCCGAAAATTTTCCAGCTGGGTCATGTCTTCTCCTATTGCTTTCATGATGCTTTCAATTGCTTTTTTTTCCCCTTGTTTTCTTGCTTCATATGTTTCCCCTTCAACTTCCTGGAGCCCATACACAAAGACTGACCTCACCCTTTCATTCTCCCACTGCGTATCCCTGTGTATCCCCTCATTTAATTTGGTTTCCTCCACTGCAGCTTTCCTTTCTTCAGTTTCACTGGCTAATGTACTTGGGCTCAGTGGCCTGTCATTTTCCCTTCTCGGCTTTCCTTGGGCTCTGTTGTCTGTTAGGGCCTCCACATAAAGCTTAGCTCTTTCATTTACTACAGTCTCCTCTGATATAGCTTCCCCATGCAGTTGTGCCCCTTCTTTCCCTACAGTCCCCTTATTTGTGGCTGAGGTAGCAGTCTCTGTTGTCAATCCCAAAATGTTCTTTAGTTCTTTAGGCTGTTTCAGATTTTTCAGTTCCTCTTCTAAACTCTGTATCCTAGCCTCTGCTGCTTTGACATGCACCTCCCACTTCCTGCTTTCCATATCTATCCTCTCTTCCATTCTCATGCTAAGTTCTTCTAGTTTCTTTTCCCATTCATGATCTCTTTTTATGAGCTCTGCTGCCCAATCTTCCTTTGCATCTTCCTCCTCCTGTCCCTTGGTTTTTCTTGTTGCTCTCTGACAACCCATTTTTGTTTTATCCTGATTGCCTCAGAGTGGGAAACCTATTAGTTCTGTATGTTAGGTTAGTAGCGTGTATGTCAGTGTAAGGGGGAGGTAGTGGAGGAACTATGGCTATGTGGGAGAGGGGTGGGGAGGGGTGGGGAGGGGTGGGGAGGGGGAGGGTGAACGGGGGAAGGGGCAAGAGCATGACGAGAGCAATAGAGCGATGGTTGACACACTGGCTGCAGTGGCCAGAAGAGCTCATGCATGCAGGACAAAGCTCCTGATCATGGGGACTTTAACCACAAGATCGAATGGGAGAACTTGGAGCCACATGGGGGCCAAGATACATGGAGGACTAAGATGATGGGGGGTACTGGAAAACTTCATGTACCAACACGTAAGGGACACTACAAGAGAGAGAGGAGAGGATGAACCAGCAAGACTGGACTTAGTATTCACCTTGAGTAGTGCAGATATTGAGGACATCACATATGAAAGACCCCTTGGGGCCACCGATCATGTGGTTTTGAGCTTTGAATACACAGTAGAGCTACAAGTGGAGGGGGAAGCAGGAAGGCCAGGACAAATGAAACCAAACTACAGGAAAGAGGACTACACAGAAATGAGGAACTTCCTGAATGAGGTTCAGTGGGACAGAGAACTGGCAGGGAAGCCAGTTAATGAGATGATGGAATATGTAGCAACAATGTGCAAGGAGGCTGAGGAGAGGTTTGTACCCAAGGGTAACAGGAATAATGAAAAAGCCAGGATGAGCCCATGGTTCACCCAAAGATGCAAGGAGGCAAAAACCAAGTGTGCTAGGGAATGGAAGAAATATATAAGACAAAGGACCCAGGAGAATAAGGAGAGCAGTCGTAGAGCCAGAAACGAATATGCACAGATAAGAAGGGAGGCCCAACGTCAATATGAAAACAACATAGCAGCAAAAGCCAAATCTGACCCGAAGCTGTTATACAGCCACATCAGGAGGAGAACAACTGTCAAGGACCAGGTAATCAGGCTAAGGAAGGAAGGAGGAGAGACAACAAGAAATGACAGTGAAGTATGTGAGGAACTCAACAAGAGATTCAAAGAAGTGTTCACAGAGGAGACAGAAGGGGTTCCAGAAAGACGGAGAGGTGGGGTACACCACCATGTGCTGGACACAGTACACACAACTGAGGAAGAAGTGAAGAGGCTTCTGAGTGAGCTAGATACCTCAAAGGCAATGGGGCCAGATAACATCTCTCCATGGGTCCTGAGAGAGGGAGCAGAGGCACTATGTGTACCCCTAACAACAATATTCAATACATCTATCGAAACGGGGAGATTGCCTGAGGCATGGAAGACAGCAAATGTGGTCCCAATCTTTAAAAAAGGAGACAGACATGAAGCACTAAACTACAGACCAGTGTCACTGACATGTATAGCATTCAAAATCATGGAAAAGATTGTCAGGAGAAGAATGGTGGAACATCTAGAAAGGAATGATCTCATCACCAGCAGCCAACATGGTTTCAGAAACGGGAAATCCTGTGTCACAAACCTACTGGAGTTCTATGACATGGTGACAGCAGTAAGACAAGAGAGAGAGGGGTGGGTGGATTGCATTTTCTTGGACTGCAAGAAGGCGTTTGACACAGTACCACACAAGAGATTAGTGCAAAAACTGGAGGACCAAGCAGGGATAACAGGGAGGGCACTGCAATGGATCAGGGAATAATTGTCAGGAAGACAGCAGCGAGTAATGGTACGTGGCGAGGTGTCAGAGTGGGCACCTGTGACCAGCGGGGTCCCACAGGGATCAGTCCTAGGACCAGTGCTGTTTCTGGTATTTGTGAACAACATGACAGAAGGAATAAACTCCGAGGTGTCCCTGTTTGCAGATGACATGAAGTTGATGAGAAGAATTCATTCGATCGAAGACCAGGCAGAAATACAAAGGGATCTGGACAGGCTGCAGACCTGGTCCAGCAACTGGCTCCTGGAGTTCAATCCCACCAAGTGCAAAGTCATGAGGATTGGGGAAGGGCAAAGAAGACCGCAGACGGAGTACAGTCTAGGGGGCCAGAGACTACAAACATCACTCAAGGAAAATGATCTTGGGGTGAGTATAACACCAGGCACATCTCCTGAAGCAAACATCAACCAAATAACTGCTGCAGCATATGGGCGCCTGGCAAACCTCAGAACAGCATTCCGACATCTTAATAAGGAATCGTTCAGGACCCTGTATACCGTGTACGTTAGGCCCATATTGGAGTATACAGCACCAGTTTGGAACCCACACCTAGCCAAGCATGTAAAGAAACTAGAGAAAGTGCAAAGGTTTGCAACAAGACTAGTCCCAGAGCTAAGAGGTATGTCCTATGAGAAGAGGTTAAGGGAAATCAACCTGACGACACTGGAGGACAGGAGAGATAGGGGGGACATACCTGGAGTTTACCTGCAGAGAGTTCCGGGAGTCAACGCCCCCGCGGCCCGGTCTGTGACCAGGCCTCCTGGTGGATCAGAGCCTGATCAACCAGGCTGTTGCTGCTGGCTGCACGCAAACCAACGTACGAGCCACAGCCCGGCTGGTCAGGAACCGACTTTAGGTGCTTATCCAGTGCCAGCTTGAAGACTGCCAGGGGTCTGTCGGTAATCCCCCTTATGTATGCTGGGAGGCAGTTGAACAGTCTCGGGCCCCTGACACTTATTGTATGGTCTCTTAACGTGCTAGTGACACCCCTGCTTTTCATTGAGGGGATGTTGCATCGTCTGCCAAGTCTTTTGCTTTCGTAGTGAGTGATTTTCGTGTGCAGGTTCGGTACTAGTCCCTCTAGGATTTTCCAGGTGTATATAATCATGTATCTCTCCCGCCTGCGTTCCAGGGAATACAGGTTTAGGAACCTCAAGCACTCCCAGTAATTGAGGTGTTTTGTCTCCGTTATGCGCACCGTGAAGGTTCTCTGTACATTTTCTAGGTCAGCAATTTCACCTGCCTTGAGAGGTGCTGTTAGTGTGCAGCAATATTCCAGCCTAGATAGAACAAGTGACCTGAAGAGTGTCATCATGTGCTTGGCCTCCCTAGTTTTGAAGGTTCTCATTATCCATCCTGTCATTTTTCTAGCAGATGCAATTGATACAATGTTATGGTCCTTGACATGATCACTCCCAGGTCTTTGACGTTGGTGTTTCGCTCTACTTTGTGGCCAGAATTTGTTTTGTCCTCTGATGAAGATTTAATTTCCTCATGTTTACCATATCTGAGTAATTGAAATTTCTCATCGTTGAGCTTCATATTGTTTTCTGAGAGGAATTGACAAGGTGGACAAAGACAGGATGTTCCAGAGACTGGACACAGCAACACAGGGACACAGTTGGAAGCTGAAGACACAGATGAATCAAAGGGATGTTAGGAAGTATTTCTTCAGCCAGAGAGTAGTCAGGAAGTGGAATAGTTTGGGAAGCGATGTAGTGGAGGCAGGATCCATACATAGCTTTAAGCAGAGGTACGATAAAGCTCATGGTTCAGGGAGAGTGACCTAGTAGCGATCAGTGAAGAGGCGGGGCCAGGAGCTTGGACTCGACCCTTGCAACCTCAACTAGGTGAGTACAACTAGGTGAGTACACACACACACACACACACACACACACACACACACACACACACACACACACACACAGAGGATCAAATGGAAGGACAAGCACACCCCCCAGAAACACCTGCAGAAGGACTCCAGCCACGACACCCCCAAGGCAACTGAACAATCCAAACCAACCATCACACACCGATCCCTCTGTTTCCACCCCCCGCACCACAGTTACAGTATTAGAACAGAAGTTGAAGGTTTGGTACACAAATGCAGATGGATTAATGAATAAACATGAGGAATGGCAAGAAAGAATCAATGAGAAGTCCCCAGACATCATAGCAGTTACAGAAACAAAACTCACGGAGACAATAACAGATGCAATCTTCCCACCAGGATACCAGATCATGAGGAAAGATAGAAGGGGCAGGGGGGGAGGTGGGGTTGCTCTGTTCGTAAAAAACAGATGGAAATTCGAGAAAATGGAAGGCATAGATGAGACGGGAGAAAGAGACTACATAGCAGGTACACTTCAGTCTGGAGAACACAAAGTGGTCATTGCAGTGATGTATAATCCACCACAGAACTGCAGGAGGCCAAGAGAGGAATATGAAGAGAGCAACAGAGCAATGGTGGACACACTTGCTGAGGTGGCAAGAAAAGCTCATTCCAGCAGAGCAAAGTTGCTGGTTATGGGGGATTTCAACCACAGAGAGATCGACTGGGAAAACCTGGAGCCACATGGGGGTCCCGAAACATGGAGAGCCAGGATGCTGGACGTCGTGCTGGAAAACCTCATGCACCAACATGTTAAGGACACTACCAGAGTGAGAGGGGAGGATGAACCAGCAAGATTGGACCTTGTGTTCACCCTGGGCAGCTCAGACATTGAGGACATCAAGTATGAGAGTCCCCTAGGAGCTAGCGACCACGTGGTTCTGTGCTTTGAATACATAGTAGAGCTGCAAGTGGAGAGAATAACAGGAGTTGAATGGGAAAAGCCTGACTATAAAAGAGGGGACTACATAGGGTTGAAGAACTTCCTGCGGGAGGTCCAGTGGGACAGAGAACTGGCAGGAAAGCCAGTAAATGAAATGATGGAATATGTAACAACAAAATGCAAGGAGGCAGTGGAAAAGTTTATTCCCAAGGGCAACAGTAACAATGGGAAGACCAGCACGAGCCCCTGGTTTACCCGACTGTGTAAGGAGGCAAAAACAAAGTGCAATAGAGAATGGAAAAAGTACAGAAGGCAGAGAACACACGAAAATAGGGAGATCAGTCGCAGAGCCAGGAATGAGTATGCACAGGTAAGGAGGGAGGCCCAGCGACAGTATGAAAATGACATAGCATCGAGAATCAAGACTGACCCGAAACTGTTGTATAGCCGCATCAGGAGGAAGACAACAGTCAAAGACCAGGTGATCAGATTAAGGACAGAAGGTGGAGAACTCACAAGAAATGATCAGGAGGTATGCGAGGAGCTGAACAGGAGATTTAAGGAAGTTTTTACAGTAGAGACAGAAAGGGCTGTGGGAAAACAGCACAGAAGGGAACATCAAGAGGGAATATACCAACAAGTGTTGGATGACATACAAACAACTGAGGAGGAGGTGAAGAAGCTCTTAAGTGACCTTGACACCTCAAAGGCGATGGGACCGGACAACATCTCCCCATGGGTCCTTAGAGAAGGAGCAGAGATGCTGTGCGTGCCTCTAACCACAATCTTCAACACATCCCTTGAAACTGGGCAACTACCTGATAAATGGAAGACAGCTAATATAGTCCCCATATTTAAGAAAGGAAACAGAAACGAGGCACTAAACTACAGACCTGTGTCTCTGACATGTATTGTGTGCAAAGTCATGGAGAAGATTATCAGGAGGAGAGTGGTCGAACACCTGGAAAGGAACAAGATTATAAATGAAAACCAGCATGGGTTCATGGAAGGCAAATCCTGTATCACAAACCTCCTGGAGTTTTATGACAAGGTAACAGAAGTAAGACATGAGAGAGAGGGGTGGGTAGATTGCGTTTTCCTAGACTGCAGGAAGGCCTTTGACACAGTTCCCCACAAGAGATTAGTGCAGAAGCTGGAGGATGAGGCGCATGTAAAAGGGAGGGCACTGCAATGGATAAGGGAATACCTGACAGGGAGGCAGCAACGAGTCATGGTACGTGAAGAGGTATCACAGTGGGCCCCTGTTACGAGCGGGGTCCCACAGGGGTCAGTTCTAGGACCGGTGCTATTTTTGATATATGTGAACGACATGATGGAAGGAATAGACTCTGAAGTGTCCCTGTTCGCAGATGACGTGAAGTTGATGAGTAGAATTAAATCGGACGAGGATGAGGCAGGACTGCAAAGAGACCTGGACAGGCTGGACATGTGGTCCAGTAACTGGCTTCTCGAATTCAATCCAGCCAAATGCAAAGTCATGAAGATTGGGGAGGGGCAAAGAAGACCGCAGACAGAGTATAGGTTAGGTGGACAAAGACTACAGACCTCACTCAGGGAGAAAGACCTTGGGGTGACCATAACACCGAGCACATCACCGGAGGCACACATCAACCAAATAACTGCTGCAGCATACGGGCGCCTGGCAAACCTGAGAAAAGCGTTCCGATACCTTAATAAGGAATCGTTCAAGACACTGTACACTGTGTATGTTAGGCCCATACTGGAGTATGCAGCACCAGTCTGGAACCCACACCTGGTCAAGCACGTCAAGAAGCTAGAGAAAGTACAAAGGTTTGCAACAAGGCTAGTCCCAGAGCTCAAGGGAATGTCGTACGAGGAAAGGTTAAGGGAAATCGGACTGACGACACTGGAGGACAGAAGGGTCAGGGGAGACATGATAACGACATACAAGATACTGCGGGGAATAGACAAGGTGGACAGAGATAGGATGTTCCGGAGAGGGGACACAGGGACAAGGGGTCACAACTGGAAGCTGAAGACTCAGACGAGTCACAGGGACATTAGAAAGTATTTCTTCAGTCATAGAGTTGTCAGCAAGTGGAATAGCCTAGCAAGTGAAGTAGTGGAGGCAGGAACCATACATAGTTTTAAGAAGAGGTATGACAAAGCTCAGGAAGCAGAGAGAGAGAGGACCCAGTAGCGATCAGTGAAGAGGCAGGGCCAGGAGCTGAGTCTCGACCCCTGCAACCACAATTAGGTGAGTTAGGTGAGTACACACACACACGCACACACAGGCATGCACATACAACAGGCCTAGTGTCTAATCGACATGTGCCAAGGACCAAATGGTAACTAACTAACACACATACAGTCGTCAGGAAGTGGAATAGCCTAGCAAGTGACGTAGTGGAGGCAGGAACCATACACAGCTTTAAGACGAGGTATGACAAAGCTCAGGAAGCAGAGAGAGGACCTAGTACCGATCAGTGAAGAGGCGTGGCCAGGAGCTGAGTCTCGACCCCTGCAACCACAATTAGGTGAGTACAGGAGGTTCCAGAGATGGGACACAGAATCAAGGGGGTCACAATTGGAAGCTGAAGACTCAGACTAGTTAAAGGGATGTTAGGAAGTATTTCTTCAGTCATAGAGTTGTCAGGAAGTGGAAGTGGAAGTGATGTAGTGGAAGCAGGAACCATAAGACAAGGTATGACAAAGCTCAGGGAGCCGAGAGAGAGGACCTAGCAGCGATCAGTGAAGAGGCGTGGCCAGGAGCTGAGTCTCGCCCCCTGCAACCACAATTAGGTGAGTACACAAACACACACTGCAGACAGAGTATAGGCTAGGTGGACAAAGGCTGCAAACCTCACTCAAGGAGAAAGATCTTGGGGTGACCATAACACCGAGCATGTCTCTGGAGGCACACATCAACCAGATAACTGCTGCAGCATATGGGCGCCTGGCAAACCTGAGAATAGCGTTCCGATACCTTAGTAAGGAATCGCTCAAGACACTGTACACTGTGTACATCAGGCCCATACTGGAGTATGCAGCACCAGTTAGGAACCCACACCTGGTCAAGCACATCAAGTAATTAGAGAAAGTACAAAGGTTTGCAACAAGGCTACTTCCGGAACTCAGGGGAATGTCCTACAAAGAAAGGTTGAGGGAAATCGGACTGACAACACTGAAGGACAGGAGGGTCAGGGGAGACATGATAACAACATACAAAATAATGTGTGGAATAGACAAGGTGGACAGAAACAGGATGTTCCAGAGAGGGGACACAGAAACAAGGGGGTCACAGTTGGAAGCTGAAGACTCAGACGAGTCACAGGGATGTTAGGAAGTACTTCTTCAGGCACAGAGTCGTCATCAAGTGGAATAGCCTAGCAAGTGATGTAGTGGAGGCAGGAACCATACATAGCTTTAAGATGAGGTATGAAAAAGCTCAGGAAGCAGAGAAAGAGAGGACCTAGTAGCGATCAGTGAAGAGGCGGGGCTAGGAGCTGAGTCTTGACCTCTGCAACCACAATTAGGTGAGTACACACAAACAAACACACACACACACACACACACACACACACACACACACACTCACAGAAAGATCGCGGTCGGTAGAATTCGAACCCATGTTTGAGTTTACAAGGGAGTTTACACAAAGGAGTTTACACCTAGGTTATGTTTGTGACTGAGTATTTTTTATTAAGAACAGTCTTGCCCAGAGATCACAAAACTTGGTAACGTTGGAGCTATGTCAATGAGAATTATTAGATAATTATAATAATTGCTTTTAAAACCTGGAGGGGCCAAAAACTATGTATAATTCAGGGACACTTGAAGCCTAGCTTTTCACTAATGTGTAATGACAGGAAGATCCTATATTAACAGTAGTTCAGGTAAATAATAATAAACCTATTTTCAGGCATAATCATGATATATATCTTTGCCTAATTATATTATCTGCGTGAGATTACTAAGTCTTGTGAAGTTATTTCATTAAATTAATTACTTTAAAATAGATTGATTTTTGTAATAATTTCTCTTAGGATAGACTTTAAGATGTGTCCCAGACAATTTGTGATTTTTTTTTTTAGTGTGAATAATGTATTTCTCATAATTTTTCTTATTGCTTTGATAATAAGCAAGCTTCTTTTTTCCCCCTGGAGTCTCCTAACATTTACAATATTTCTGATAGCAATAGGGAAACTAAGTGCTGACAGGGACCTTGGAGGAGGCATCCCTAGTGCACACCTAGCAGCTAATGATGGATTGGGACTAACCTACTATGAAATTAATGTAGCTTAAGCTTCAGGGCCCCTAATCCCGGAGGGCCCCAAGAAGATACCCCGAGAAAATGGTGTCCATGTCTGAAGTTCAGCAGCAAGAGAAAAACAACTCCTATATAGCTTTGAATAGAACACGTTACAAAAAATGGGTCTCCCAATATTTTTTTATAGACTACGAAAAATGGGTCTCCCTTCCCTAACTAATTTTTTGTATACATATTACGAAAAATGACTCTACATCTCCCTAAATAATTTATTTTTTCAACACGAGGAATTTTCTTGCAGTTAAACAAGGGATGTGTAGCTTGTCCCTCCGACTCTAAACCCTGAAGGAAAGTTAAATCAATTTCTTGGATCAAACCTGAGTATGTGTAAGGAAGGTATGTTGATGAATATATAAAAGGTACCTGGAGAGGGTTTCGGGGGTCAACGCCCCCGTGACCTGGTCTGTGACCAGGCCTCGCGGTGGATCAGGGCCAGATCAACTAGGCTGTTACTGTTAGTCGCACGCAAACAGACGTACGATAAACGACTTAAATTAATTTAAATTATTTTTGTACTCCATTTTAACTTACAATTTTTAAACACATTTAAAATTAAAATTATCAGAGAATAGGCTTTGGAATAAAGATAGGATACATTCCATATTTTCACAAAATTAATTTTGTAACCTGGGCTGGATGGTGCTATCACCCTTGGTGCGGATGCTGTCCTGGCCGACAGTAACTGTATGACTGGAAGTGCTGGCCAGGTAGACAGTAACTGCATGCATGGAGGAATGCATATTAGTGGCCTCAAGGGAGACAAGAGCTGTAGTGGGGAAACAAGTGTAGTCAAGGACAAGATAAAACTAATATTACAAACTAGCAATACCACAAGAGATAGCAAACAAGGAGACTCCACTAGTAATAGTGAAGATAAATTACCAGAAACAACTGGTGAGAGCTCCAGTGTTAGTACTAGTGAAGATAGAAATGAGACAGGAAAACATGCACCAACAGGGAATACAGTTACAAAAATCCAAGGCAAACAGAAGCCAAGCCTGTGCAAATATTATTCACTTGGTATCTGCAGGCATGGAATATCTGGATAAACAGATGGAACGTGCAACTTTGACCACCCTAGAAAATGCCGTGCTCATATGACAACAGGAAAATGTAACCTCCCTTCCTGTAAGCTTTTTCACCCTGACATATGTCCCACTTCAGTACAGGAAAGACAGTGCTATAACTTACATTGCCAGGCACACTATTTAAAGGGGACAAAAAAGATACAAAACATCCAGGCCATGGGAAAACCTGGGTAGCTACAGCCTCTCGAGAGAGGTATTTTAGTGCCAGGAAGGAAAAAAACTGGCAGGAAATGGCAGAAATCGTACACCAAATCCAGTCATTTCTGGAGTGGAATCACAGTCGATGACCTCCACTCCAAACCAACAGATACAGATATTAGTGCTGGAAAAAAAGTGACCCCCATTACCACCAATCCGATGACATTCTTCTTTGCAAATATACAGGGTCTAAAGCTAGCAACGAACAAAATACCTTTCATCCGTGGACTGCTTGCAGAGCCAAATGCAATGTTCGCGGCTTTCACAGAGACCCACATAAAGGATCACTTGGACAACAAAATATGGATCCCAGGTTACGACCTATACAGATGCAACAGAGTGAACAGGCAAAAGGGAGGGAGGGGGGTTGGTCTGTATATTGCAGAGTCACTTATTTGCACAGAACTGCTAAATGCCTCAAATGATGTAGTTGAAGTTTTAGCAGTAAAGATCGAGAACCAAAATCTAGTCATTGCGGTAGTTTACAAGCCTCCAGATGCAGCATCCCAACAATTCCAGGAACAGCTGTTGAAAATTGATCACTGTCTGGAAAATCTTCCAGCTCCTGCCCCTAACATCTAGCTCCAGGGGGATTTCAACTTAAGGCACCTAAAATGGAGGAATATAGCAAATAATGTTGTTGCAGTGATAACACCAGGAGGCAGCTCAGATGAGAACTCACACACACACGAACTTTTAAATCTCTGCGCAAAATTCACCTTAAACCAGCAAATAATAGAGCCTTTTAGAAGGGAGAATACACTGGACCTCATCTTCACTAACAATGATGATCTGAAACGAAATGTCACCATATCAAAAACAATACACTCAGATCACAACATAATCGAGGTTCAGACATGTATGCACGGAGCGCCAGACCGACAAAATGGAATCAATCACGAGGGAGCCTTCACCAAATTCAACTTCAATAACAAGAACATAAAGTGGGACCAAGTAAACCCAGTCCTATATGATATAAGCTGGTAAGATAGCCTAAGCAATACAGACCCCAACTTATGCCTAGAACAGATTAACTCTGTGGCACTCGATGTATGCTCAAGGCATATTCCTTTAAGAAAAAGGAGGAGTAGATGTAAAATAGAAAGAGACAGGCGCTCCCTTTACAGGCGACGGAAAAGAATAACAGAGCGGCTAAAAGAGGCCAATATATCTGCAATGCGAAGGGAGACACTGGTCAGAGAAATAGCAAACATCAAACTAAAGCTAAAGGAATCTTATAGGAGTCAGGAATCGCGGGAAGAACTAAAATCCATAAATGAAATCGAAAGAAACCCAAAGTATTTCTTTTCTTATGCCAAATCAAAGTCGAGAACAACATCCAGTATTGGGCCCCTACTTAAACAAGATGGGTCCTACACAGATGACAGCAAGGAAATGAGTGAGCTACTCAAGTCTCGATATGACTCAGTTTTTAGCAACCCACTAACCAGACTGAGAGTCAAAGATCTAAATGAATTTTTTAAGAGAGCACCACAGAATTTAGTAAACACAAGCCTATCTGAAGCTATCCTGACGTCAAATGACTTCGAACAGGCAATAAATGACATGCCCATGCACTCTGCCCCAGGGCCAGACTCAATGAACTCCGTGTTCATCAAGAAATGCAAGAAGCCCCTATCACGTGCTTTTAACATCCTATGGAGAGGGAGCATGGACACTAGGGTTGTCCCATAGTTACTAAAAACAACAGACGTAGTCCCACTCCACAAAGGGGGCAGTAAAGCAATAGCAAAGAACTACAGACCGATAGCGCTAACATCCCATATCATAAAAATCTTTGAAAGGGTCCTAAGAAGCAAGATCGCCACCCATCTAGAAACCCATCAATTACACAACCCAGGGCAACATGGGTTTAGAGCAGGTCGCTCCTGTCTGTCCCAACTACTGAATCACTACGACAAGGTCCTAGTTGCACTAGAAGACAAAAAGAATGCAGATGTAATATACACAGACTTTGCAAAAGCCTTCGACAAGTGTGACCATGCTAAAGGAATAACAGGAAAAGTTGGTAGATGGATCTATAATTTCCTGACAAATAGAACATAAAGAGTAGTAGTCAACAGAGTAAAATCTGAGGCGGCTACGGTGAAGAGCTCTGTTCCACAAGGCACAGTACTCGCTCACATCTTGTTCCTCATCCTCATTTCTGACATAGACAAGGATGTAAGCCACAGCACCGTGTCTTCCTTTGCAGATGACATCCGAGTCTGCATGACAGTGTCTTCCACCGCAGACACTGCAAGGATCCAGGCGGACATCAATCAAATCTTTCAATGGGCTGCAGAATACAATATGAAGTTCAGCAATGAGAAATTTCAATTACTCTGACATGGTAAATGTGAGGAAATTAAAACTTCACAAGAGTATAAAACAAATTCCAACCACACAATAGAGCAAAAAACTAATGTCAAAGACGTGGGAGTGATCATGTTGGAGGATCACACCTTCAAGGACCATAACATTGTATCAATTGCGTCTGCTAGAAAAATGACAGGATGGATAATGAGAACCTTCATTATTATTATAATCAAAAAGAAGCACTAAACCACAAGGCCTATACAATGCTGCAGGGCAGGAAGGAAGCGAGGGTATCAGGTGGCAAAAGGGAGAGGGATGAGTAGTAGGTTACGGAGAACAGCGGGGCAGTGGATAGTGAAAGGGTATAGGGCAGCAAGAGATTCAGGTAGAAAGAGCTGAGGGGAGTGTGAAAAGTATCATCATCAGAGTTTGTGGAGTATATCAGTCGTTGTCAAGAAGTCAAAGAGAGAGTCAGGATTAAAGGAGGGTCCATCAGCAAGAAGGGAAGGTAAAGAGAGAGTAGTAGAGCGGAGACGATGTTGGAGATAAATTCTGCGTGCTCGTTGATAGAGAGGGCAGACTAACAGAATATGGCTAATCGATACTGGAACTTGACACTTCTCACAGAGAGGAACAGGGTGCCTCTCCATGAGATACCCATGAGTAAGATGAGTGTGGCCAATGCGAAGGCAGGAGAGAGTAGTCTCCCAACCTCGGCACTGATGACAAGAAGACGGCCAGTAACCTATGCTCAGTTTAATAGAATGAAGTTTGTTACCGAGTTGAGTTGACCAATATTGTTGCCAACGGGTGTGAAGGTGGGTAGCTATTACAGCAAAATAGTCCGGAAATGAAACACCTCTATATGAAATTGGTAGGTCATGTACTGCTGACTGTGCAGCAGTGTCTGCCTGTTCATTGCCCTGTATGTCAACATGACCAGGGACCCAACAAAAAACAATATCTTTATGCTTGGTAGAGATACGGCATAGCCAAAGTTGGATACGGAGAACTAGGGGGTGACGTGTATCAAATTTCCGTATAGCCTGTAGAGCACTAAGGGAGTCTGAGACAACCACAAATGATGACACAGGCATAGATGCGATACGAGTAAGTGCTGCAAGAATGGCATACAATTCAGCAGTAAAAATGCTAGCCAAAGATAGTAAATGCCCTCACACAACGTTGTCCGGAAACACTGCTGCGAATCCGACGCCGTCAGAAGACTTAGAGCCATCTGTGTACACTGCAATGGCATGAGAATGAGAGCGGAAGTGGTCAAGAGAAAGAAAGCAGGAAGCCACCGTAGGCAGTTGGACTTTCGAGCAAGAGAGTGAGAAAGAACAGACCCAAACAGCTGGAACTTCCCAGGGGGGTAGGGAAAAGTGAGATGCTACATGAACATATAAAGGTGGTAACTGAAGGGAAGACAAGAGTGAATGTAGGCGAAGAGAGAAGGGATGGAGCAAACAGGGGCAGTGAACAAATAATGTCTATTAATATCGGTGACCATTCTATAAATGGAAGGGTTGTGGAGATCGTGAGAGCATACATAGTAGCAAAGGCAATGGGCATCATGGTGATCAGACAAGGATGGAACATTCGCTTCTGCATAGAGGCTCTCAACCGGGGAAGAGCGAAAAGCACCAAAGCATAAACGTAATCCATGGTGATGGATGGGGTTAAGGCTAGAGAGAGTAGCAGGAGAGGCCGCTGAATAGATCTGGTCACCATAATCGAGTTTCAATAAAATGAGGGCTGAATGTAGGCGAAGGAGAGTTCGACGATCAGCTCCCCATGAAAAATGAGCAAGGGTTTTAAGAAGGTTCAGCCGACTGTGACAAGTTGCCTTCAGAGAGGTAATTTGAGGTTTCCAGGATAACCTACGGTCAAAGAGAAGGCCTAGAAACTTGACCGTATCACGTTCAGGGATACAGGAGCCATAGAGGTACAAAGGATGATCGGAGATGACAGAGCGTCTAGTGAAAGTAATTTGGTGAGTTTTGTTACTGGAAAATTTAAACCCATGCGTGGTGGCCCAATTGGAAACATGGTCGATCTCATGCTGGAGAGAAACTGTGATGAGGTGACAGTCAGCGCCTGCACAAGCAATAGCGAAGTCATCTACATAGAGTGATGACCAAATATTGGATGGAAGAACAGAGGCCAAATCATTTATAGCAAGGAGAAAAAGTGTTGTGCTCAGAACACATCCCTGAGGGACACCTGCAGCTTGGGCAAAGTCCGGGGAGAGCACATTATTTACTCGAACACGGAAATGTCTGTCAGATAAAAAGTTCTTAAGGAAGGATGGTAGATTACCTCGGAGGCCTAAGGAGTGGGCTTGGGCCAAAATATTATACCTCCAAGTTGTGTCATATGCTATCTCAAGGTCAAAAAATATGGCAATAACTGGGTGGTTATTCGCAAAGGCATTACGAGCATACGTATCCAAGCGTAGTAAGGGGTCTATGGTACATCGGCCCTTACTAAAGCCATATTGACTAGTGGAGAGACTGTTGTGTGTCTCTAAATACCACATTAAACATCGATTTACCAGATGTTCCATCACTTTGCAAACTGCACTAGTGAGAGCAATGGGACGATAGTGGGAGGCATCATGTCCCTTAGTACCCAGCTTGCAGAAAGGGAGAATAATGGCAGATTTCCACAGCTGGGGAAGAACTCCTTGTGACCAAATAAGTTTGAAGAAGTGTAAGAGGACTGTAAGGGCTGACTGATGTAAATGTTGTAACATCCGAATATGAATGTCGTCAGGCCCAGCTGCCGATGATCGGCAAGCTGAGAGTGTTGCCTCCAGTTCCTGAAGTGTAAAAGGCACATTATACTGTTCTTCTGTGAGAGAAGAAAAGCCCAAGGGTACTAACTCTCTGGCAGACTTTGAGGAAAGAAATGAGGGGCATAGATGGAGCTCCCAGGAAATACGGACCAGATGAGTGCCAGTTTCAATGGCAACGTCAAGAGGGCTTGCTACATCCACACCGGCGACCTGTAGAACAGGAGCTGGGTCAGGAGAGTATTTACCACTCAGTTTCCTCACTTTTTCCAGACTGCACTCATAGAGGAAGCAGAGGTGATGGTGGAAACATAATCTCGCCAGCAAGTGCATTTAGCGTCACGGATGACACGGCGAGTGACCGCACACTTCTGCTTAAAATCAAGAAGTCTCTCATCGGTTCTATTGTACCAGTACCTGCCCCATGCAGCGCATTTCAAACGTACTGCACGAGGACAAGCAGGAGACCACCAAGGCACGCACTTCTGAGAATGCCTGCCTGAGGCTTCAGGTATAGAATGAGAAGCTGCAGTTAAAACTGACATCGAGAAGAGGTGTAGGAGCTCATCAATGGAGGATGAAGAAGGAACCTCACTAAAATCAGTGAGTTGCGAGTAAAGGTCCCAATTCGCCCGATCAAATTGCCAGCGAGGGCTATGGAAAGGTGGTGAATATGAAGGAGAAGAAAGAATGATTGGAAAATGATCGCTCTCATGTAAGTCCGGTAGAACAGACCAGGCGAAGTCTAATGTAGTGGAGGAAGAGCAGAACAACAGATCGATGCAAGAGAAAGTATGAGTACGAGGATCAAAATGGGTGGGAGTACCCGTATTTAAAACATGGAGGGGGTGAGAGGCGAGAAAAGCCTCCAACTGAATGCCATGTGAGTCACATTGAGACCCCCCCAGAGGAAATGGTGGGCATTAAAATTGCCAAGTAACAGAAGTGGTGGTGGTAAGGATAAAACAAGAAAGGCAAAATCTGGTATAGAAAATGCCCGAGAAGGAGAGAGATATAAAGAACATATTGTAAACCACTTATTCAAGTGGATATGGGCTGCAGTGTAATGCAGCAAGGTATGGACAAATAGTTGACAGTATGGAATATCACTGTGTAGAAGAAGGGCACTTTCATTAAAGGTCCCATCTGAGAAAGGATCCGAAGAATACAATAAATTATAGCCTGAGATAGGTTGGAAAACAGCTGAGTGTAATTTTGATTCTTGTAAGCAAACACCAACAGGGAAAAACCTGGAAAGCAACATCTGAAGCTCACCCTGATTACCCCTGAGGCCACGGATATTCCACTGTAAATAGGCCACGATTGGCAATGAGGAAAATATCAGGAATCCGTAGGTAAGGGCACCTATGGACTAGAGGGGTTAGAAAAGTCTATGTGCGGTGGCATCGGAAAACGTTCAAGCAGCAAAGGAATGAAGCATTGCAAAGAATGGAATTGTGGAGATGGAGGAGAGGGAAGAGAAGGAACAGGAGGTGGATCAGTGTCCGTTGAAGGTTTAGTCTCTGAAATATATTCTGAAATAGCATCAAGTGTTTCTGAATTCAAAGACATTGTATGGGAGACAATACTGGAGATAGAATGAGGAGGGTGAGTAAAGATTGGGACAGTAATGGACTGTACTAAAGTAGGGGGGAACGAAAGAGTGTTGAGAACTGGAGAAGAAGTGTGGGAGGGGACAGAAGAGGCAGAAACCTGGGAGGCAGCAGAAGAGGGAGAGACTTGGGAGGGGACAGGGGAGGGAGGCACAGAATGAGGAGGGGGGTGAACCTCCACACTTGTAATAGAGCCAGTGAGAGGGGAAGAACCAGGTACAGAGACTGTAAAGGTAAAATGTGGGGGCAGAAGGAGGGAAGGAGGGGGCAAAGAAGATTTGAGCAAAAGGGGATTTTTTGGACTTCTCAGAAGTAGAGGGGCAACTGGTAGAAGGTGTCGTACGATATCTTGTTGATACTGGGCTTGTGAGTGAGAACTCGAAGATGTCAGAACAGACTGAGCAAAAGAATTAGATACAGGAGTGACTATGGGAGGGGTAACAACAAAGGAGGCTGCAGAAGATGGGGCCCCAGAAGTGGGGGGACATTTTGAAACACGAGAATAAGAAACACGGGTAGTCTCCCTTGGAGGCGGAGATGAGAAACTGCCATAGCATAAGGGAGACCTTCTGCTTCTTTGAGGCAATGGATTTCATGCTCATTTAAGTAGACCTGGCAATGGCGAGAGTAAGAAGGGCGAGCCTCATGACTATTAAGGCAAGAGGGAGATCGACTGCAAGACGTATTAGAATGGTCGTCGGCACCACAGACTGGGCATTCGGCTATAGATCTGCAATATTTCGCTGGGTGACGCGTGAGTATGCGTCCAGGACAAAAGACAATTAGCAAGTTAACGGACCATTTGCGAGCCAATGTTTAGATGAAATAAAGCGACTATTTCCGAAATGGACGACTTTCAGGCCAGACGATTATTGAGGGACCACTGTACTTAATACGTATTAGTGTCAGAACAAAGTCTGGCTATGAAATCACAAGAACTACTATAAATTGTAATTATCATAACACAAAAATTATATAAACATATAAAAATGAGAAAGAAAACGTATATCAGCAACACTTCTGCAAGCGGCAGGACTTCATGTTGCTGTCAGGTGAGCATCCAGAGCTAACTTCGCAGTCTTTTTTTTTTATCTTATAACGTGTAGAATAATGCCCTCTTCAGTTTTTTTTTTAAATTCAAAATACGTATTCGAAGCGCTGGGCGAGTGAACGTAGATCTATGTTTGGACAGTTATGGGGTTAACATGGATATACCTTGTATTATCACATTAGTATCCGAAACATGTATTATCATCATGCTCATGGAGAAGCACTAGAACCACAAGGATTATACACTAGTGCCCAAGAATATCAGGTTTGATCTAAGAAAAGGAAGCCACACTTAATTCTTTGGATCAAGAGACCTTCACTGGCGTCAAGGCACCTCCCACGAGACGAAACATGTATAAAAATTAGAGCTTACTGTATAAAATATTTGGTATGTTATTTCCACTAATATATGCATGTTGCAAAATATATTTTTCAATATTGTAGATATAAATATTAGATAATCAACTTTTTTTAACCCTTAAACTGTCCAAATGTAGATCTACGTTCACTCGCGTGGTGCTCCGAATATTTTGAAAAATAAAAAAATTGTTTTTTTTTTTTTTAAATGAAGAGCACTTTTTCTACATGTTATAGAACTAAAAAAAAAATTAGGGTAAGTACTTACTGAGATATAAGACCGTGAAGTTGGCACTGGATGCTCACCTGTTGGCACCTGTTGCAGAAGTGTTGCCGATATATCTTTTCGTCTCGTTTTTATTTTAATTTATATATCTTTTATGTTCTGATAATTACAATTTATAATAGTTCTTGTAATTTCATAGTCAGTCTTTGTTCTGACACTAATATTAAGTACTGAAATAGTGTTCAAATAGTCACAATCACATTGACAGGTGAACATTTACACCTGCCTGGGTTACTATTGTCTAGAAGTACATACAAAGTATTTATAGGTCCCAGCAATGTTTTAGATACCCTGGCATATACCTTGAAGCATGTTATTATGAAAGGCATCCCTAAACTGTTGGCAGCCTAGTGACATTTGATAAATGCCCACTGCTTTAGCTAACCCTCGCTGTATTTATTATCACTGTTACACACAAACATGTCTTGTCTGTCTATTTGTCTGTCTGTCTGCCTGTCTGTCTATCTATCTATCTGTCTCTGTCTGTCTGTCTGACTCTGCTTATCTTTCTGTCTGCCTGGAGTATAGGATATCAAACTCCTTGAAGAATTGTGTTATGACATTTGTTATCAGCTCGGTGACATTTGATAAATGGGTGCTCGGGGGAACCCTGGCTTTATTTGTTTTCACTGATACACACTAATGTGTTTCTATCTGTCTGTGTGTGTCTGTATGTTTATCTGTCTATCTGTCTGTCTATCTTTGCCTGGAATTTTTGGATCATCCTAAGTAATTTACACTATGTATAATAACTGTACTTATGTGTACATGTGAGACAAAGATATAGATAGAGATATAGATAGAGATATAGATAGAGATATAGACAGAGATACAGATAGATATATAGACAGAGATACAGACAGATAGACAGCCAAAGCAAGCCAGCCTGCCAAATGCATAAGAAAGAAGGAACACTGCAGCATTCCTACTGGCCCATGCAAGGCAGGTACATGTCACATTCCCCCCCCGGCTTAGACAAATGACCCACCTAGTCAGGTCACATCCACTGAAGGAAGGAGCATGACATCAGACCAAGTAGCACAAGCTAGTCAGGTCCAACTCACACCCACCCACACTCATGTATTTATCTAACCTATTTTTACTTTCCTCTTAAAATGGGTGTGTTAATCCAACATGGCATCAGTGAATCCCTGGTGTTTGCCATGCTATTTGCTCTAGCTGGCGCTCAATTTAACTGGTGCTCCCACTAAGTACTCCCAGATTTTTTTAATAGTGCACACACTGAGTGCACAGACCCATTCTTTCATGTCTAGGAAACTCAAGCCTATTGTGCCATATTTGAAGGAATGAAAAATAAAACGTTGATCTACGTTTGGAGCGCTACGCATGTAAACGTAGATCTACGTTTGGACAGTTTAAGGGTTAACAAGCTAGCCATCTCTCACCAAAGTATTCTAAACTGCATGGATAATTTTTATTGTGGGGAAGCACTGAACCAATAGGGAATTGTGTAGGTATGGATCATTCAGCTGTAGTTTTTTCACAAACCCATTTATTGGGTAGCCTACTTGTTACACAATTTCATGCAGCAGTATCATAAAGACTTGCATCATCCCATTCATCAGGACAGACTATAATCTGTTGACAGTGATTTGACTTGATAGGGCATCTTCACTCACTGGACATCACTTGTATGGAATTACTGTAAGTTATCTACTTTCAGTAATCCCATACAGGGGATGTCCCATAAACCCACACAAGTGATGTTCCATATATCCACAAAAGTCATGTCCCATAATCCCATTGACTCATTCTGATTCCTTGAGTTCCCTACAGGTGCATTAGACTCATTTAATCTTTTCTCGTCTTGTATTCTTTGGAGAAAGAGCTTAGATCTAGGTGAAATACCAGAGGCCTTAGAGTGCAGACATAGCTCCTTTGCACAAGGGAGGTAGTAGAGCACTAGCTAAAAATTACAGACCAGTAGCCCTAACCTCTCACATCATAAAAATCTTCGAAAGAGTGGCGAGATGGCAGGTTACAAATTTCATGGACCAGCACAACCAACATAACCCGAACCAGCATGGTTTTAGAGCAGGACGATCATGTCTGTCACAGCTGCTGAACCATTATGACAGAATTATGGAGGCACTGGAAGAAGACCAAAACGCAGATGTGATTTACGCAGATTTTGCAAAGGCGTTTGACAAATGCGATCATGGATTGATAGTGCACAAAATGAAGGCCATGGGCATTACAGGGAAGGTAAGCAGATGGATTTTTGGTTTCCTAACACACAGAACACAAAAAGTAGTAGTAAACAGTGCAAGATCCAGCATCAGCAAAGTCAAAAGCTCATTGCCCCAAGGCACTGTCCTGGCACCTCTGCTGTTCCTCATCCTCAGAGCAGACATGGACAAAAACACCCGGCACACTTTTGTATCATCATTTGCAGATGACACTAAAATAAGCATGAAAGTCAGTACGGTAGAGGACACTGAAAAAGTACAGGAAGACATAAACAGGGTTTTCCAGTAGGCAGTGGAAAACAACATGACGTTCATTGGTGATAAGTTCCAGCTGCTTAGGTATGGAAAGAATGAAGAACTCAAAAAGAGCACTATATACAAAAACTCAAGAGGGTCACCAAATAGAACGCAAGGAACACATAAAAGACCTAGGAATAATTATGTCAGCGGACCTTTCTTTTAAAGACCAAGCAAAGTAACATTTATGAAGGGGTTCAGGGAAACCGGCAGGCCGGAATTGAGTCCTGGAGATGGGAAGTACAGTGCATGCATTCTGAAGGAGGGGTGTTAATGTTGCAGTTTAAAAACTGTGGTGTAAAGCACCCTTCTGGCAAGACAGTGATGGAGTGAATGACGGTGAAAGTTTTTCTTTTTCGGGCCACCCTGCCTTGGTGGGAATCGGCCAGTGTGATAATAAAAAATAAAAAAAATAACAAGACAAAGATCACGACAGCCAGGAAGATGACTGGGTGGGTATTGAGAACTTTCAAAACAAGGGAAACAATGCCGATGGTGACACTCTTCAAATCGCTAGTGCTCCCTCACTTAGAATATTGCTCAGTGCTGATGGCCCTGTTCAAGGCAGGAGAAACATTGGAGCTGGAACAAATACAGAGATCGTTTACGGCTCACATTCAGCCAGTAAAGCACCTAAATTACTGGGAACACCTGCAAGTTTTGAACATGTACTCATTGGAGCGGAGGAGAGAGAGGTACATGATAATATATGCCTGGAAGGTACTCGAGGGCTTGATCCCAAATCTGCACACTGCCATAACAACATACTGGAGTGAGAGATATGGGAGAAAGTGTAAAATAAGCCCAGTGAGGAGCAGGGGTGTAGTGGGGACAATATGGGAACACTGTATCAACATCCGGGGTCCCAGACTTTTCAACATCTTACCAGAAGATATCAGAAACACTGCTGGAACAAGTGTTGAAGCCTTCAAGAGGAAACTAGACAAGTATCTTCACCAGGTGCCAGATCAACCAGGCTGTGATGGATATGTGGATATGTGGGGCAGCAGGCCTCCATCAGCAACAGCCTGGTTGACCAGGCGAGCACCAGACGAGCCTGGCCCATGGCCGGGCTCAGAGAGTAGATATACTCTCGAAATTCTTCAAAGGTATATCAAAGGTAATGGTTTCCCAGCCAAGCTGGCATACTTGGCAACAAGAACCGAGGCAAAATGAGCTACATTGAACCCCTTTCTTCTACCATTTAGATTATGTGTCTGCATTATGAAATCTCATTACTGCTTAGATGTAGAGCCAGTGGGGTGCTGCCCTGTATAATAAACATCACAATACCAGGTTATTATTAGGCATACCATTGCTTCCCTCTTTGTTAGAATATTATTGTGGCCTGCCTGTAGTTCAAATCCATAGTGTTGACACTTGGACATCTTTTGAGTAAGTAAAAGGACACTAAGTGCAACTAATGTGACATTTTATTGTGGCAATGTTTCACTCTCTGGGAGCTTTGTCAAACCATTACGACTTGACAAAGCTCATGGAGAGCAAAACGTTGCCACAGTAAAATGTCACATTAGTTGCACTTAGTGTCCTTTTACTTAACATATTGTTTGTAATTCTACCAATATTAATACAATCTTTTAAGTAGAACAGTGAACCAATGTGATGCATATCTTTAGTTTTACATGTTCTTTCTCATCTTCAGAGTTTAACGTTATGTGACACTTTCACACATCCTTTCCCTCTCCTACTTTTTTCTCTCCAACTTAGTCTTCTGTCTCTGTCTTAAAGCTGACCTTCACAACAGATATCTGCACCCATGGTGCAGATATCTATTGTTTGGCATGAAACAATCCACCTTAAGATTAACACTAGAGTGAAAACAAAAATGAATTGGTGTTAACATGGTGAATATAGTGACTGCATTGAAGCTATTTTCACAGGAACAAATCAATAGTGGAGGGAACTGGAAAAAATATTTTCTCCTTTCTCAAAGCATACAGAAAATCATTGAAAAGAATATCACTAGAACGGAAGATGTTCCTGTTGAAACTAGAATATAAAATCAGGAGTTATGCATTCACTTTCATAAAGCCCTACCTTACAGTTAATCATCAGCTTGTGACTATTCTGACACTACAGCAACCAAGACTATCAACACAGGGGTACTATTACTCTCATTATATAAATTACCTAACAAGTGCTTCCCAGGAATTTAAACAAGTCCTGTTTACAGATGATACATTAGTCTTATCTAGTCCAGACCCTGTTGTCTTCAACTGTATAGTCAACAATGACCTTGTAAAGATTTCTACCTGGATAACAATCAACAAATTCACACAGTACTGACAAGGCCTACAGGTTGTTTGGAAATAAGGCAAAAAATGCTCAGTTTAACTCAAAAATTAATTCTCACACAGTAAGACAATGGAAAATTCTTCAGCATACACCTTGACAGGAACCTAAAGTACAACCCTTGCATCCAACACACTTTTTTTTTCAGAAACTGAGGGCCTTCTATCAAAAATATGCTATCTCCCCAAACAATGACTCGCTAATCTATCCCTACCTTACTTAGGGTATCTATGCTCAGGATCTACAACAGCATATCATCTAAAACCTATGTATTGTTACCCAACAGAAATCAGCTTAGAATAATCACTATCAAGTTCGTCAACATACACCCATTCTATTCAAAAGTCTTAACTTACTCACCCTGCAAAATATTCACACAATGTGCATTCTGTATGTATATATATGTGCGTGAGTGTGTTAGGAGTGAATGGAGACGAATTGTTCTTGGGACCTAACGAGCTATTGGAATGTGAGCAAGGTAATACTTTGTGAAGGGATTCAGGGAAACTGGTTAGCCAGACTTGAGTCCTGGAGGTGGGAAGTACAATGCCTGCACTTTAAAGAAGGGGTTTGAGATATTGCTAGTGTGTGTGTGTTGAGTGTTGAGTGTTGAGTGTTGAGTGTTGAGTGTTGAGTGTTGAGTGTTGAGTGTTGAGTGTTGAGTGTTGAGTGTTGAGTGTTGAGTGTTGAGTGTTGTGTGTTGTGTGTTGTGTGTTGTGTGTGTGTGTGTACTCACCTAGTTGAGGGTGCAAGGGTCGAGTCCAAGCTCCTGGCCCCGCCTCTTCACTGGTCGCTACTAGGTCACTCTCCCTGAACCATGAGCTTTATCGTACCTCTGCTTAAAGCTATGTATGGATCCTGCCTCCACTACATTGCTTCCTAAACTATTCCACTTCCTGACTACTCTGTGGCTAAGAAATACTTCCTAACATCCCTGTGATTCATCTGTGTCTTCAGCTTCCAACTGTGTCCCCATGTTGCTGTGTCCAGTCTCTGGAACATCCTGTCTTTGTCCACCTTGTCAATTCCTCTCAGTATTTTGTAAGTCGTTATCATGTCCCCCTATCTCTCCTGTCCTTCAGTGTCGTCAGGTTGATTTCCCTTATAGGACATACCTCTTAGTTCTGGGACTAGTCTTGCTGCAAACCTTAGCGCTTTCTCTAGTTTCTTTACATGCTTGGCTAGGTGTGGGTTCCAAACTGATGCCGCATACTCCAATATGGGCCTAACGTACACGTTGTACAGGGTCCTGAACGATTCCTTATTAAAATGTCGGAATGCTGTTCTGACGTTTGCCAGGCGACCATATGCTGCAGCAGTTATTTGGTTGATGTGCGCTTCAGGAGATGTGCCTGGTGTTATACTCACTCCAAGATCTTTTTCCTTGAGTGAGGTTTGTAGTCTCTGGCCCCCTAGACTGTACTCCGTCTGCGGTCTTCTTTGCCCTTCCCCAATCTTCATGACTTTGCACTTGGTGGGATTGAACTCCAGGAGCCAATTGCTGGACCAGGTCTGCAGCCTGTCCAGATCCCTTTGTAGTTCTGCCTGGTCTTTGATCGAATGAATTCTTCTCATCAACTTCACATCATCTGCAAACAGGGACACCTCGGAGTTTATTCCTTCCGTCATGTCGTTCAAAATGTGAATGTGAACGTGAACGTGAATATGCATGTATGTGTGTGTGTGTGTGTGTGTGTGTGTGTGTGTGTGTGTGTGTGTGTGTGTGTGTGTGTGTGTGTGTGTGTGTGTGTGTGTGTGTGTTTGTTTGTTTTTTCCAAGTCGGCCATTCAACACTTTCACCTCACTCATACATAATCACTGTTTTTGCCGAGGTGCCCAGATACAACAGTTTAGAAGCACATAAAAAAATATATAACATATCCCTCCAAACTGCCAATATCCCAAACCCCTCCCTTAAAGTGCAGGCATTGTACTTCCCATTTCCAGGACTCAAGTCCGGCTATATAAAAATAACCAGTTTCCCTAAATCCCTTCACTAAATATTACCCTGCTTACACTCCAACAGCTTGTCAGGTCCCAAAAACCATTCGTCTCCATTCACTCCTATCTAACACACGCTTGCCGGAAGTCCAAGCCCCTTGCCCACAAAACAACCTTTACCCCCTCCTTCCAACCTTTGTGAGGATGACCCCTACCCGGCCTTCCTTCCGCTACAGATTTATACGCTCTCCACATCATTCTACTTTGATCCATTCTCTCTAAATGACCAAACCACTTCAACAACCCCTCTTCAGCCCTCTGACTAATACTTTCATTAACTCCACTACTTCTCCTAATTTCCACACTCCGAATTTTCTGCATAATATTTACACCACACATTGCCCTTAGACAGGACATCTCCACTGCCTCCAACCACCTCCTCGCTGCAGCACTTACAACCCAAGCTTCACACCCATATAAGAGAGTTGGTACCGCTATACTTTCATACATTCCCTTCTTTGCCTCCATAGATAATGTTTTTTGTCTCCACATATACCTCAATGCACCACTCACCTTTTTTCCTTCAACAATTCTATAGTTAACCTCATCCTTCATAAACCCATCTGCTGACACATCACCTCACAAGTATCTGAAAACATTCACTTCTTCCATACTCCTCTCTAATGTGATATCCAATTTTTCTTTATCTAAATCATTTGATACTTTCATCACCTTACTCTTATCTCTGTTCAATTTCACTTTACACACCCTCCCAAACTCGTCCATTAACCTTTGCAACTTTTCTTTAGAATCTCCCATAAGCACAAGTATCATCAGCAAAAAGTAACTGTGTCAACTCCCATTTTGTATTTGATTCCCCATAATTTAATCCCACCCCTCTCCCCAACACCCTAGCATTTACTTCTTTTACCCCATCTATAAATGTATTAAACAACCATGGTGACATGACACATCCCTGTCTAAGACCTACTTCTACCAGGAAGTAGTCTCCCTTTCTTCTACACACCCTAACCTGAGCCTCACTATCCTCATAAAAACTCTTTACAGCATTTAGTATCTTACTACCTATTCCATGCACTTACAACATCAGCCATATTACTCCCCTATCCACTCTGTCATATGCCTTTTCTAAATCCATAAATGCAATGAAAACTTCCCTACCTTTATCTAAAAACTGTTCACATATATGCTTCAGTGTAAACACTTGATCTACACATCCCCTATCCAGTGTTCCAACTCTTTCTGGAGAGCTGCACCAGAACACAGACGCAATACAAGAGACAAGTACCTCTTTAACATACCAAGCATCCAACTAAACCTCTCTTAACCCTTTGACTGTCGCAAGCCCCTTTCTTAAAGTGTCATTCTATGTCGCAAAATTTAAAAAAAAAAATTATTTTTTCTTATGAAATGATAGAGAATCTTTTCCTGATGGTAATGACACCAAATTACGAAATTTGGTCGAAAACTCACGGAATTATGCTCCCGCGAAGTTAGCGGTCTCGGTGACATATGCATCGGCGATTTCACCGACTTTAAGCCCTGTTTTTGGCCAAATCTGTTGTTCCAGTTGACCAAACTCATAGCTATTTCTTTAGAACTCCATTGTTTCTATCAGTTGAGTAGAAGAAACCACCCATTTACCAATTTGAACTACCCAATAAAGTGGTCAGAAATTGGCAATTTGGCCAATTTCCCACAAATTAAAAAAGATGCCAATTTCAAAATAGGGTCCAGAATAAACAATGTAGACATTTTTGGCACTAAAATAACATATCTTCTGTTCATTAGTCACATCTCTATCCCCCTCTTATATTACTATTGTTTTCTATTTTGAATTTTTATTCATACAAAAAAATACAAAATTTACTGTTATGCAGACTAATGCATTATTGTAAAAATGGTATAAATAATATCAGTGCACTAGTGAAAGAATATTAGACTCCCCAGTTGACGTGTATTAGAAGTGTGGTGTGATCTGCTTACACCTGAACATTGGTAAAAATCGAACATTTCCGCTACTCTGAGCTCAATTTCAAGGTCATTTTCATTGTGAAACTAATCAAAATCATCTTTATTTCTGTAATATGTTTTCCATTTTATCACGTGAGACCATGAAAATGAGAATACAGCGATAAATACTTTACGAAAATACACCTCAAAGTCGGCGTTTTAATCCAAAAAAACGGTCAGTTTTTTTTTTCTCATTATGCACTGTGTGCTGCAGGATTCTTTTTTTATGTGGTGCACAATGACCACACAGACCCATTTTCTCACATGTGGGCCTACCAGCTTTCTCCTGCTTGATTTGAAGCTGCTAGAATTTACGCGTATTAATACGTCCGAAATAGTGGCACGCAAGACGTGTATATATACGACCAAAACAGTCAAAGGGTTAAGAGCACCCTGTGAATGAAGGACTAAATTTTGAAATACAGTGGACCCTCGAATTTAGTAGTCCCTTTTCTGTATGCAAAACTATAGTTCTTCCCTATAAAATGTATTTTTTGTTAATATTTCCCATAAGAAATAATGTAAATCCAATTAAACCATTCCAAACACCCAAAAATATTAACAAAACATACATTTTATAGAGAATAATTATAGTTTTGCATACAGAAAAGGGACTACAAAATTCCAGGGTCCACTGTACTCTTCTAGAAGATACAAAAAAGGTCCCTATCTATCACTTGCTTCAGAAATTTACAGTAGACCATCAATTAAAAAGGTTTCCTTTATGTTTTCTCCACTGAACTATTGTCAAATTGCGGCATATTTTCACTTTTCCTACCAAGAAGCAGAACCGTTTAAATTTAATTTTATTAAATCTAAACAGTACTGCTTCTTGGTAGGAAAAAAATTTCAGTGCTGCAAGCTGGATGAATGACTTACTGACCGACCTGATTTTCTGAATGACTTGACTGATTTACTGAATGACTTACTTGACTGACTGACCTACTAACATTACTGATTTACTGACATCACTGACCATCTTGACTGATTTACTGAATGACTTGACTGATATACTCACTGCTTACTATTTGACTGACTGATATGACTGATTTACTGACTGATGGTTTACTGGCTTGACTGACTGACTTAATTGATATACTGAATGACTTGAGTGACTGACTTGAATGAGTGACCCACTGAATTGAATGACTATACTGATTTGACTGAATGATCTGACTCACTTGACTGGATTGACTTACTGCCTTGATTACCATCCACCTTAGCCCAGATGGGCCTCAGCATGTCTCTCCCCTCCCTGCTTCACAATCATCAACAAACACCAGGAACCACAATTTAAGGTAAGAAATATTATTTCTGTTGCATTTTTAGCCTCAAACAACAGAAAAACATATATTGTAACAATAATGAGCAACAACTGCATTATTATTTTTATTTTTGTAAGATCTGGAGACCTAAAAAACAAAAACAGTTGTTTGGCTTTTTTTTTTGGGGGGGGGGAATCCTAGGAACATAACCCTATTTTTCCAATAAGTTCTTCAGTTCCTTTAACACAGATTTATCTAACACTGCATTTTCAGGAACCTAACTACCATATTAATCGATGGTCTACTGTAGTTAAAAAGCACCTCCATCTGACCTATCGTAAATTCTTCAGTATGATTTAAAAGAATCCACTGCTTACAACCTCGTTATTACAACATTCACAGATTGTACTTCACATCCATATACAAGTATAGGCACTACTACTCTTCTTTCCATACACCTCTACACTCCTACCTTACTTTCCTCATTCTTAACAGAACCATCTATCAATGCATTTACTCATTCAATATCAGAATATAACCAATGTGTTAACAGATTCCTTTCAATACCTATTTCAAAATTTTTAATCTTCTATTCTCTGTAATCAACTACATAATATTTTGTGATAGGAAATTTAACATGGCTTATGTTTCCTTGTTTAATCGATTAATTTCCAAAAAATTATCTTGGAGAGATTATTCTTTAACAAAAAAAAAACAAAAATAGACTGGCAAGTGTTTATTTATTAATGGTCAAATACTAACAATGAATATTTTAAACTAATTCAAGCAGCAATATTAGCAAATGTCTCTTGGCAACATATCCAAATATCTAATAATTTATCTTAAATTTTTAAGGAAATAACAGTGAGGTAAACCCTATAATGTAAACTATAACAAACATTATCCACAATATTCTAGGATCCTGCACTAACCTTCATCACAACTAGCATAAAGCATTATAATAAAACTAAATATCTAGTAAATCCATCATTTAAAATATTAAAACTATGTACACAATTCTTCTGCACAAGGTTTTAAAATCATCTGTGTGATGTAGCTTTATAGCTACATCAATCAGAAATAAATGTGAAAAGCACTCCATCATATTTCAAAGCAAATATATATTAAAAGTATTTAGACAATTATGGAAAATGTAAAAAAGCTGTTATAATTTTGCCAACCATGAATTACACATGAAAATCTAAACTGACAATGCACTAGTAATACATTTGACCTACTCTGCAATTCCTGCTTGATCCCAAACAAGTACAATACACACATTTATGGTATGGTATGGCATTTTCAGTAACTGATCAGTGCAAGGCAATTATGAATTTGCCTCCAAGCAAGGTTTTATATTTTTACAGAAACACTGATATTTTGCATCAAAACACAATTGGAGATTAATGTAAATTTCAAATTTTGCATTGAAAAATAAGTACTCAAAATGAAAATGTGTATGACTATTAACTGAATACTTTTTATTTTATGACACATTATGTTCATTACCAAGACGATTAATGTGTGATGTTACAACAGTTAATTAACCATTTAAATAACAAAAAAGGCACAATACTGTGACTCGAACTATACACAAATAACCTGCACACAGAAGAGAGGAGCTTATGACATTTCGGTCCGACTTGGACCATTTACGAAGTCACACTAACGAGGAGAGCAGGATGGGTATATATAGGCAGGGGGTGGTAGTAGTGGAGGTGGAAGGAAGGAGTAGGGAGGTAGTAAGAGTAGGAGGGGGCAGTCAAATACTAAGAAAGAGGAGCACTGCTTCCTTTTCTTGATGTTCATGTCCACCACTCAGATACAGGTTTTGCCTTTTCTGTTTACCGCAAGCCTATGCACAGTGGCATGTACATTCACTACTTTTCTTATCATGTTTCCTCTGTCAAAAAAAGTGTTATCTCCCTCTTTCTCCATGCTCTCCACATATGTGATCCTCAGTTCCTTCAACCAGAAATTTCCACCCTTCATAATTCATTTTCCCATCTTGGCTACCCTTCCCATTTCATAGACTCTGCCCTCTCACGTGCTAAACATAATTTCTTCTCTACCAAACTCTCTACTCCTGGGAACTCTTCTGTCCTCTGCCTTCCCTACATTTCTGGTCTTTCTAATCTCAACAACTATCTCCGTTCCTTAGACATCAAACTTACTTTCCGCCAAACTAACACTCTTTGCACTAATCTCGTTCATACCTCTCCTCCCTCTACAGATGCTCCTGGTGTCTACTCTATTTTTTGTTCCTCCTGTCCTCTTCAATACTTTGGAGAAACTGGTCGATCTCTTTCTGACAGAGTTGGGGCTCACAAAAATAGTGTTAGGCTTGCCAACACTAACAATGCTCTTTTCTGTCATGTCAGAGATCGCAGCTATCCTACTGACTGGTCTTCTGCTAAAACTGTCTTCCCTACTTCCAACTTTAACAGTCGCCATCTGGTTGAGTCCTCCCTAATACACAGCTTTCCTTGTATGAATCTTAGTCCTGGCTTCGTCTCTGTAGATGCCTTCCTCTCCCACTACATTGTAAAATGCTCCAAACTTAAGAACACTCGTGATCTAACCTGATTCCTCTTTTTTTCTTCTTCTCCCTCTTCCCCTTTCCTTTTTCCTTTTTCTCCTTTGGGTTGTCTTTCTTCTGCCCTGTGTATTTGTTCCTTCTTTATTTACTTATTTATTTGTTCCCCCCCCCCCTCGGTGTTCTTGCTCTTACCCTCTGTGGGCACCAGCTCCCTTGCAGTGCTCCTCTTTCTTAGTATTTGTCTGGCCCCTTCTACTCTTACTACCTCCCCACTACTACTTCCTTCCATCTCCACTACTACCACTACTACTACTACCACCTCCTGCCTATATATACCCATCCTGTTCTCCTTCTCGTTAGTGTGACTTTGTACATGGTCCAAGACGGACCAAAACGTCGTCGTAAGCTTCTCTCTTCGGGTTACTTGTGTACAATTAACCCTTTCACTGTCCAGACTCACAAAATTGAAAGTACTCAGTGTCCACATTTAAAAAAACAAATAAAGTGGTAAAGAATCTTTTTTATGACAGTAATGAGGCCAAAAATGCAAAATTTGACAGAAAACTTATGAAATTACACAGGCACAAAGTTAGCAGTCTGGCCACAATTTAAGCATTGGTGATTTCGCTGATTTTGAGTTCTATTTAATGCCAATTCCAATCCTCAATTTAACCAAATTCTTAAATATTTCACTAGTACACCTTCCGTTCTTTCAACTGAGTACAAGAAATCACCCATTCAACAATCAAAACTACCCTATTAAAAAATAATCCATTTTAAAATAAATACTGTAGATATTCCAGGCACTAAACATTTCCTCTGTTCATTAATAATATCCCCAGGCCTCTTTTATATTACACTCGCCTTCCATTTTGAATTCATCACACAAAAAAATAGAGATTTAACCTATTTCTCAGATAATAATGTATAACCAAGAATAACTGATCATGGTTTATGGTATCCCAATAACTGACTCAAACCTAGTAAAACACCCATAAAACAGATCAGAGGGGGTGTAGAAGGGCCTCACCCATCCTCGTCAGGTGCTAGAACCAACTCAATCATATTTATTTCACTAGTATGTCTTTCATTCTATCAAATGATAATGAAACAGCCAATAAAACTATAAGATCCATCATAGAAAACACCTCAAAAGTTGTTACTGAAACCAAACACAAGGTCAGAGTTTTGCCATGTTTTTAATCTTCTATTCTGTGTAATCAACTACCATAATAATATTTTTGTCATAGGAAATTTAACATGTTTCCTTGTTTAATCAATTAATTTCCATAAAATTATCTGGGAGATATTATTCTTTAAAAAAAAATAGACTGGCAAGTGTTTATTAATGGTCAAATACTAACAATGAATATTTTTTAAACCAATTCAAGCAGCAATATTAGCAAATGTCTCTTGGTAAAATATCCAAATATCTAATAATTTATCTTAAATTTTTAAGGAAATAACAGTGAGGTAAACCCTATAATGTATAACAGCCAATAAAACCATAAGAACCATCCACACACAAGGTCAGAGTTTTGCTTTTCCCATCATGCACCATGTGAGGAAGGATTTTTTTTATATACTGTGCACACTCACTGCACAGACCCATTCTTTCATATCTTGGCCAAAATTTACCTCTCACAACCTATCCAAGCAAGACGAACTCATGACAGATCTATGTGACTGACCTGACATCAATATGTGACAGACAGTGAAAGGGTTTTAAAGATTACTTATTTTCTTTCTGATCATAAATACCCTAAACAAGACAGATGCAACTAAACTGGAATGTAAAGCAAATTCTATACATATTAAGAGGCACTTATGCTGCCCCATCCTGAATACAAAAATAAGGTATACTGTACAAGCAATTATTGATACAAATAAATAAAATAGTTTGAATAAAAATTATTTGATCAAGATGCCTATTTTCAAATGGAAAATTTTGCTAAGTTTTAAAGGCTCAAATGGAAAATTTTGCTAAGTTTTAAAGGCAAAAATCTGCTGCAAAGAATTACTCTTAACCACACATGCCAAGAGACAAGGAAGAAAATATATATTTCAATAAATATATAATCTGTATTCAAGTTTCTTATAAAAGTAGTCATTTCATTCTCACTATAAAATGAGCCAATGATGAGACATATCCTACAATGAAGTACATCTTACTGTAGGTGAAGAATACCAACCCAATATATGGTCTCACTGACTATAAAGTTTAATGTGCTTCATTCTCAACTTCAGGTTATTCAAGGATACCTCAAATTTCTGGCCCTTGCAAAACAAAACTCTCAATATTCTGATTAATAATTTCTGCTGACTTTAAGTCAAATGCTATGACGAAGAAATGATATTTATGAAGAGGTGAAAGAACACGTGTAGGAATTCAGCTAGAAAGATGAAGAACAAAGGGGCAAATAGGATTAATTAAGTTACATTACATTTCTTATCAAATACAGCATATGAAATCAGGATAATGATTCTTATGAAATCAAAATCTGATCAACCAAGATAATCCAGGTGTACTCACTGTACATCACTAAGATCAGACAACATAAGATCATGCAGTGAGAGCTTTTTCTTAAATGATTGTTTAAACTTTGATGGAAAGTAGAAGTGAGCTTTGTAATTTTCTAGCAATTGGAAAAAAGTTTACCAAAAATTGAGAATTTTAGTGTGTCCTTAACTGGTAGTCGCCATTTTGGGTGATATATCGAACCCATGGAAGCGCTTGATAGCCAGATTTTTCAATGATCTTCAGATATCTCACCTGTAAAATATAAATGTTGCAAGCATTAATAATAAAAACCGAAAAACATCATAATCCATGACCAAATATAAGTTGAGCAAAACGGGTTTTGACTTTTATATTTTATTGGCTAAATATATAAAATTAGGAAATTATTCGGAGCACATAAATTAGAAAATAGTGTGGGGGTTACCAAAGACATGACTCAGAGGGTGTATAAATTGGGGTGTAAGGAAAGAGGAGTTGAGGTTATCAGAGGAAGGGTTGGAAAGAGGGAGTAAATGTTCTGAGTGTTAGTAAGAGTTTAAGCCTCCAGCAGGATTGTGAGAGCCTGTTAGATAGGAGTGAAGACAAATAGCTTTTATGGCCAAAAGTGCTGTTCGTGTGAGCAAGGTAACATTTATGAAAAGATTCATGGGAAACCAGTTAGCCGAAGATAGGAAGTACAGTTCATGCACTCTGAAGGAGGGGTGGAGATGTTGCAGTTTGGAGGGTCACTTCTGGCAAGACAGCTGTTGAACAAATGGTGAACATTTTTTTCCCAGGAGGTAACTTAGATCTGTTTGTGACCTGATATAGCCCACTGTGTGAGCAAAAAATTGCCAACAAAGAATTGCATTATACTGCATTTCTGTCTCAAGCCCCAAGGGATTCTGGAAGACCAAGTTTAACATCTTAGATTGTAAGAGGGTCATGATGAATTCCTGGAATGAAGTTTCCACTCAATGTCTCAATGCAGCTTGAAGAACTTGTGGCCTTCAGTCACCTATGACTGAAGGGTCTGAGGTTGAGAAGGATGTAAACCAGAAGATTGTTGCTACTGGTAAAGCGATGAGGCTGGAGGTTGATGATGAGGATATGGAGGTTTTAATTCAGTACCAGAGACAGGAATGGATAACAGAGGAGCTCCAGGAATTAGGGAAACTATATGAGGACAGTGGGGAGGAAGATGACTATGAGATAACAGATGCAGAAACATAGGAGTTGCTTACTCATTGGGAAGGTGTGAAAAGAATCATAATAAAGTACCCAAAAATTTAAAGAACAACTAGCTTCCTGTGTTTTTGAGAAAATATTTTATCTTAATTTAAGAGCCTCCAAAGAAAAGCAACAAAAGCAAACATTTCTGAACAGTTTTTTTCATGAGGCCTTGGTTGGAGTGAATTTTTCCTTCCAAAGAGTAACCTCCTCTTTACCATCCCCCGCCACAACATTACCAATCCTTCAAGTCCAAGGTCTTGGAATGAATTACCATAAAACCAGATGAATTAGTTCAAGGGCTAGTAAAACATTCCTTTATGACAAAAAAAAGATCTAATGAATTTTTATTTGATGCAAGAAATATTACACAGGAAAAAATCAAAGCACATGAAACAACTTTGCTGGGAAGAAATATTTAAAAACAGTCAAGAAGAATGTGTCATAGCAGTAAACCTTCATTTGAAAATCCTGTGGCTTCAACTTCAAGTACCCCCGATGTAATCTCTGTAACATCACAATTCCATTACAAAATAACCAACTATGAGACATTAACAACTGTGAGACATTAATCATGACAACTTCAACTTCCAAACCTTAGTGATTAGCTCTTTGGTAGCAGTAGTACTCGAACATTCTTTGTAAGTACAGTAATTAATGAGCCTGTTTCATTTATAGTACTAATGTAAGATTTGAGTTTCTAGCAGACCATAGTGGGTCAGAGATGTACTGCTGAATTATTATGTGGCCTCTGTTGGTCCAGTAAAATCGATATTCCAACAAGGTCTAGGAACCAAGGATACTGGAAAATTGGTGTTGTACCTATAATTGCTGCACATATGGCAAACAAACAAGTAAACAATAACATGTGAAATTCCCACTTTTCTTGGGGAACAAGGACAAAGACGTTTATTTAATGTACATAATGAAGACAGGAGTGAAGAAGAACAGGATGTGAGTGTGGGGGAGGTGTGTGAAGCATTACGTTGAATGAAAGGGGGTAAAGCAGCTGGAACTGACGGGATCATGATAGAAATGTTAAAAGCAGGGGGGGGGGGATATAGTGTTGGAGTGGTTGGTAATTTTGTTTAATAAATGTATGAAAGAGGGGAAAGTACCTAGGGTTTGGCAGAGAGCATGTATAGTCCCTTTATATAAAGGGAAGGGGGACAAAAGAGACTGTAAAAATTATGGAGGAATAAGCTTACTGAGTACACCAGGAAAAGTGTACGGTAGGGTTATAATTGAAAGAATTAGAGGTAAGACAGAATGTAGGATTGCGGATGAGCAAGGAGGTTTCAGAGTGGATAGGGGATGTGTAGATCAAGTGTTTACATTAAAGCATATATGTGAACAGTATTTAGATAAAGGTAGGGAAGTTTTTATTGCATTTATGAATATAGAAAAGGCATATGATACAGTGGATAGGGGAGCAATGTGGCAGATGTTGCAAGTATATGGAATAGGTGATAAGTTACTAAATGCTGTAAAGAGTTTTTATGATGATAGTGAGGCTCAGGTTAGGGTGTGTAGAAGAGAGGTAGACTACTTCCCAGTAAAATTAGGTCTTAGACAGGGATGTGTAATGTCACCATGGTTGTATAATATATTTATAGATGGGGTTGTAAAAGAAGTAAATGCTAAGGTGTTCAGGAGAGGGGTGGGATTAAATTATGGGGAATTAAATACAAAATGGGAATTGACACATTTGCTTTTTGCTGATGATACTGTGCTTATGGAAAATTCTGAAGAAAAATTGCAAAGGTTAGTGGATGAGTTTGGGAGTGTGTGTAAAGGTAGAAAGTTGAAAGTGAACATAAAAAAGAGTAAGGTGATGAGGGTATCAAATGATTTAGATAAAGAAAAATTGGATATCAAATTGGGGAGGAGGACTATGGAAGAAGTGAATGTTTTCAGATACTTGGAAGTTGACGTGTCGGTGGATGGATTTATGAAGAGTTCAATTCAATTCAAGTTTATTCTCTATAAGGGTTACAATGTGGGGTTTACAGGTTTTGGGTATTGTGTGGTTTACATGTTATAAAATACTAATTACAGAGGGGGCCACTAAGACACCTAGCATGGCTAGGCATTTCGGGGAGACTTAGATTAATTCTTAACATTAAATCCTTACAGATTATGGTGTTAAGGCTAAGTGACTACATCATAATATGCGAGTTTAGCAATGTGAATACTTTTGTTCTGGCACAATACAAAGTGTCTATATTGGAGTATCATAGGCAAACTTATGACTAGTTAGGATTTATTATTTTAAGATTAAGATTAGTATTTCTGGGTTTATAGTCAGTGGGTGAGTGTAATTGTGAACCACCAGGTGGTTATCATGTAGTTAGTTGTCGGGGTGTATCAGGGAGATAAGATGTTTTCTAACTGTAGTTTTGAAAGTGATGAATGTGTCTGCAGTTCTAGAGTTTTCATGTAGGGTGTTCCAGATTTTAGGTCCTTTGAAATATGTACATAGAATTTTTGTAAAGGTTTAGTCGAACACGGGGAATGTCATAGAGATGTTTGTGTCTGGTGTTATGCCTGTGGATCCTGTCACAACTATCAAGAAAGCCTTTCAGGTCAAGGTTAATATTGGAATTTAAGGTCCTGTAGATATAGATTGCACAGTAGTAAGTGTGGATGTTCTGAACAGGGAGTAAGTTCAGATCTATGAAGAGTGGGGGGGGTGTTGCCAGGGATGGGATTTAGTGATTATTCTTACTGCAGCTTTTTGTTGGGTTATTATTGGCTTTAGGTGTGTTGCTGTAGTTGAACCCCAAGCACAGGTAGCATAGGTGAGGTATGGATATATAAGTGAATGGTATAGTGTGAGAAGGGCAGTTTGCGGCACATAGTATCGTATTGTGGAGAGGATCCCCACCATTTTGGTTACTTTTTTTGTTATGTGTTGGATATGGGTGCTGAAATTTAGGTTGTTGTCGAGGTATAGGCCAAGGAATTTGCCCTCATTATGTCTGGCAATTAGTGTTGTCGATCTTAATGTTAAGTTGCGCAACACCTGCTCTGCTACCAAACATAATATAGTAGGTTTTGCCAGTGTTAAGTGTAAGTTTATTGGCTGTCATCCAAGTCAATATTTTGAGCAGCTCCTCGTTACCAATGGTGTTGAGGGTGGCAAGATTAGGGTGGGAAATGACATAAGTCGTGTCGTCAGCAAATAGAATGGGTTTCAGGTGTTGGGATATGTTTGGAAGATCATTGATGTAAATGAGGAAGAGCAGGGGTCCAAGGACACTTCCCTGCAGAACTCCAGTATCAAGTGGCCATATTGATGACGCTGTGTCTTTAATGGTGACATACTGATACCTATTAGAAAGGTAAGATTTAAAATATGCAAGCGCATGGCCTCTTATACCATAGTGGTCAAGTTTGTGGAGTAGGATGCCGTGGTCTACTGTGTCAAATGCTTTTCTTAGGTCAATAAAAATTCCTAGCGGATATTCCTTATTTTCCAATGCTGTGTAAAGCAGGTCTAGCAATTTTATAATTACATCATTAGTGCTTTTATTTTTCCTGAATCCAAACTGGCAGGGGCTGAGTATGTTTTGTGACGTTATAAATGAATATAGTCTCCTGTGCACGAGTTTCTTGAAGATTTTGGATAGCAATGGTAAGTTTGATATTGGCCTATAGTTGTTTACATCTGTAGGGTCACCACCTTTATGTCTTGAGTAGTGTCGGGAAAGTGCTAGTTTCTAGTGACTTGTTAAAAAGTAATGTATAAGCATGCGAAAGGACATGGGCCGCTCGCTTGTACAATAATGGTGGGACGTGAAACAGATTCCCCGAGTTATTTTTAAGTGACTTTATGATAGCGGTGACTTCCGTGGGCTCAGTTGGTACAGGATAGAAGGAATTTGGGAAATTCCCATCTAGGCAGTCCCCGGCACGGGCATTGGTACATGGGATTTTACTGGCGAGATTAGATCCTATGTTTGAGAAGAAGTCGTTTATCTTGTTAGCTGTATCAGTGGGATGCAGTGGTATTTCATGAGGTTTAGTTAGAACAATATTCTTGTTTTTTTTCAGTTTGTGGGTCCCCAGAATCTAGGAAAGTGTTTTCCAGGTCTTTTTCATATCTCCTCTTGTGTCAGTGAATCTGCTGGAGTAGTACAGTTGTTTGGCTTTCTTTATTAATTTGGTGAGAACTGTTGAATATTGTTTAAGAATATCTTTGTGTATTAAGCCCTGTCTATATTGCTTTTCATATTGGTGTTTCTTATCAATGGATTTCAGAATGCTGCTGGTTAGCCATAGGCAACCAAGCCGTTTATTCGTGATCTGTTTCGTTTTTATAGGACAATGTTTGTTGTATAGTCTAAGTATTTTGTTAAGAAAAATGTCTGTGCATTGAGGTATACATGTATGTGGAGACAAAAAACTTTATCTATGGAGGCAAAGAAGGGAATGTATGAAAGTATAGTAGTACCAACACTCTTATATGGGTGTGAAGCTTGGGTTGTGAATGCAGCAGTGAGGAGGCAGTTGGAGGCAGTGGAGATGTCCTGTCTAAGGGCAATGTGTGGTGTAAATATTATGCAGAAAATTCGGAGTGTGGAAATTAGGAGAAGGTGTGGAGTTAATAAAAGTATTAGTCAGAGAGCTGAAGAGGGGTTGTTGAAGGGGTTTGGTCATTTAGAGAGAATGCATCAAAGTAGAATGACATGGAGAGGTTATAAATCTGTAGGGGAAGGAAGGCGGGATAGGGGTCATCCTCGAAAAGGTTGGAAGAAAGGGGTATGGGAGGTTTTGTGGGCGAGGGGCTTGGACTTCCAGAAGGTGTGCATGAGCGTGTTCGATAGGAGTGAATGGAGACGAATGGTATTTGGGACCTGATGATCTGTTGGAGTGTGAGCAGGGTAATATTTAGTGAAGGGATTCAGGTAAACTGGTTACTTTTGTATAGCCGGACTTGAGTCCTGGAAATGGGAAGTACAATGCCTGCACTCTGAAGGAGGGGTTCAGGATATTAGCAGTTTAGAGGGATATGTTGTGTATCTTTATACGTATATGCTTCTAAACTGTTGTGTTCTGAGCACCTCTGCAAAAACAGTGATTATGTGTGAGCGAGGTGAAAGTGTTGAATGATGAAACTATTTTCCTTTTGAGGATTTTCTTTCTTTTTGGGTCACCCTGCCTCGGTGGGAGACAGCCGACTTGTTAAAAAAAAAAAATGAAGACAGATGTACAAGTTGTACTTGTTTCTTGCCAAAGTGTGCAACTGTTATGAAGATACGGTATTTGAAAAAAAAAAATGAAAACTGAAAGGATATACATACAAAGTAGGATATAGCATGTGATGAAAGTAGTTTGTTAGATTATGTATTGGTGGATAAAAGGTTGATGGGTAAGCTTCAAGATGCATATGTTAAATCTTTCTCATAATTATATCACATAAATATTAAACCTCCTAGGTAGTAGGTTGGTAGACAGCAACCGCCCAGGGAGGTACTGCTGTCCTGCCAAGTGAGTGTAAAACGAAAGCCTGTAATTGTTTTGCATGATGGTAGGATTGCTGGTGTCTTTTGTCTGTCTCATAAACACGCAAGATTTCAGGTATGTCTTGCTACTTCTACTTACACTTAGGTCACACTACACAAACATGTACAAGCATATATATACACACCCCTCTTGGTTTTCTGCTATTTTCTTTCTAGTTCTTGTTCTTGTTTATTTCCTCTTACCTCCATGGGGAAGTGGAACAGAATTCTTCCTCCGTAAGCCATGCGTGTTGTAAGAGGCAACTAAAATGCCAGGGGCAAGGGGCTAGTAACCCCTTCTCCTGTATATATTACTAAATGTAAAAGGAGAAACTTTCGTTTTTCCTTTTGGGCCACCCTGCCTTGGTGGGATACGGCCGATGTGTTGAATGAAAGAAAGAAATAATAAACCTAAGACCCAATCTAACTTTGTTATTTTTTAAATACACTACCTAACAGAATACACCATTCTACTGAATGTACAGCAATGCATGCAACCATATGACCTGTCTTTGTAATACTCATTTGTCCTTAATTGTTATCTGTTTACAATAATGTTTCATCACTGATTACATCATTGCTTAGTTAATCTTAAGTTAATTTTAAGCCTGCCCGTAATGCTATGCATACAAATGGCTTTGGCATGTTGCTTTTACCTGTATTTTTTTTGTGCCTCTGTATGTTCAAATTATTAAATAAATAAATAAATAAAAAATAAAAGAGGGGCAACTGATATATCAGATCATTATTTAGTTGTAGCTACAGTTAGAGTAAGAGGTAGATGGGACAAAAGGAAAATGGCAACAGCAAGTAAGAGAGAGGTAAAAATGTATAAACTAAGGAAGGAGGAAGTTCGGGTGAGATGTAAACAACTATTGGCAGAAAGGTGGGCTAGTGCAAGTATGAGTAGTGGGGGGTTTGAAGAGGGTTGGAATAGTTTTAAAAATGCATTATTAGAATGTGGGGCAGAAGTTTGTGGCTATAAGAGGGTGGGTGCAGGAGGAAAGAGAAGTGACTGGTGGTATGATGAAGTAAAGGGTGTGATAAGAGAGAAAAAGATAGCTCATGAGAGGTTTTTACAAAGCAGAAGTGTTATAAGAAGAGTAGAGTATATGGAGAGTAAAAGAAAGGTGAAGAGAGTGGTGAGAGAGTGCAAAAGGAGAGCAGATGATAGAGTGAGAAAGGCACTGTCAAGAAATTTTGCAGAAAATAAGAAAAAATTTTGGAGTGAGAAAAACAAGTTAAGAAAGCCTAGGGAAAGAATGGATTTGTCAGTTAAAAACAGAGTAGGGTTGTTAGTTGATGGGAATATTTTGAGGAATTTTTAAATGTTGATGAAGAAAGGGAGGTGGTAATTTCATGCACTGGTCAGGGAGGTATAACATCTTTTAGGAGTGAAGAAGAGCAGAATGTGAGTGTGAGGGAGGTGCGCGAGGCATTACGCAGAATGAAAGGGGGTAAAGCAGCTGGAATTGAAGGGATCATGGCAGAAATGTTAAAAGCAGGGGGAAATATAGTGTTGGTGAGGTTGGTAATTTTGTTTAATAAATGTATGAAAGAGGGGAAGGTACCTAGGGATTGGCGGAGAGCATGTATAGTCCCTTTATATAAAGGGAAAGGGGACAAAAGAGATTGTAAAAATTATAGAGGAACCAGGGAAACTGGTTCCAGGGAAAGTATACGGTAGAGTTATAATTGAAAGAATTAGAGGCAAGACAGAATGTAGAATTGCGGATGAGCAAGGAGGCTTCAGAGTGGGTAGGGGATGTGTAGATCAAGTGTTTACATTGAAGCATATATGTGAACAGTATTTAGATAAAGGTAGGGAAGTTTTTATTGTATTTATGGATTTAGAAAAGGCATATGATAGAGTGGATAGAGGAGCAATGTGGCAGATGTTGCAAGTTTATGGAATAGGTGGTAAGTTACTAAATGCTGTAAAGAGCTTTTATGAGGATAGCGAGGCTCAGGTTAGGGTGTGTAGAAGAGAGGGAGAATACTTCCCGATAAAAGTAGGTCTTAGACAGGGATGTGTAATGTCACCATGGTTGTTTAATATATTTATAGATGGGGTTGTAAAAGAAGTAAATGCTAGGGTGTTCGGGAGAGGGGTGGGATTAAATTATGGGGAATCAAATTCAAAATGGGAATTGACACAGTTACTTTTTGCTGATGATACTGTGCTTATGGGAGATTCTAAAGAAAAATTGCAAAGGTTAGTGGATGAGTTTGAGAATGTGTGTAAAGGTAGAAAGTTGAAAGTGAACATAGAAAAGAGTAAGGTGATGAGGGTATCAAATGATTTAGATAAAGAAAAATTGGATATCAAATTGGGGAGGAGGAGTATGGAAGAAGTAAATGTTTTCAGATACTTGGGAGTTGACGTGTCGGCGGATGGATTTATGAAGGATGAGGTTAATCATAGAATTGATGAGGGAAAAAAGGTGAGTGGTGCGTTGAGGTATATGTGGAGTCAAAAAACGTTATCTATGGAGGCAAAGAAGGGAATGTATGAAAGTATAGTAGTACCAACACTCTTATATGGATGTGAAGCTTGGGTGGTAAATGCAGCAGCGAGGAGACGGTTGGAGGCAGTGGAGATGTCCTGTCTAAGGGCAATGTGTGGTGTAAATATTATGCAGAAAATTCGGAGTGTGGAAATTAGGAGAAGGTGTGGAGTTAATAAAAGCATTAGTCAGAGGGCAGAAGAGGGGTTGTTGAGGTGGTTTGGTCATTTAGAGAGAATGGATCGAAGTAGAATGACATGGAAAGCATATAAATCTATAGGGGAAGGAAAGAGGGGTAGGGGTCGTCCTCGAAAGGGTTGGAAAGAGGGGGTAAAGGAGGTTTTGTGGGCGAGGGGCTTGGACTTCCAGCAAGCGTGCATGAGCGTGTTAGATAGGAGTGAATGGAGACGAATGATACTTGGGACCTGACGATCTGTTGGAGTGTAAGCAGGGTAATATTTAGTGAAGGGATTCAGGGAAACCAGTTATTTTCTTATAGTCGGACTTGAGTCCTGGAAATGGGAAGTACAATGCCTGCACTTTAAAGGAGGGGTTTGGGATATTGGCAGTTTGGAGGGATATGTTGTGTATCTTTATATGTATATGCTTCTAAACTGTTGTATTCTGAGCACCTCTGCAAAAGCAGTGATAATGTGTGAGTGTGGTGAAAGTGTTGAATGATGATGAAAGTATTTTCTTTTTGGGGATTTTCTTTCTTTTTTTTTGGGTCACCCTGCCTCGGTGGGAGACGACCAACTTGTTGGAAAAAAAAAAGTTTACTGAGTATACCAGGAAAAGTGTACAGTAGGGTTATTATTGAAAGAATTAGAGGTAAGACAGAGAGTAGGACTGTAGATAAGCAAGGAGGCTTTAGAGTGGGTAGGGAATGTGTAGCTCAAGTGTCGACATTGAAGCATGTATTTGAAGAGCATTTAGATGAAGGTAGGGAAGTTTTCATTGCATTTATGGATTTGGAAAAGGTTTATGATAGAGTGGATAGGGGAACATGTGGCAGATGCTGCAGGTATATGGAACAGGCAGTAAGTTACTAAATACTGTGAAGTTTTTATGAAGATAGTGAGCCTCAGGTTAGGGTGTGTAGAAGAGAGGAAGACTACTTCCCAGTAAAAGTAGGTCTTAGACAGGGATGTGTAATGTCACCATGGTTGTTTAACCCTTTGACTGTCGCAGGCCCCTTTCTGAAACTGTTATTCTATGTCGCAAAATATTCGAAAAAAAAAAAAAAATTCTTACCAAAATGTTAGGATTATTTTACTCAGTGTTTTAAGCCTAAAAATTTTTTTTTGCCATCAGTACTTACCAAGATACAGAGGCGTAAAGGTGGCAGAAAATGAGCGGCGTATGGCAACAGCTGCGAATGCCGCCCACCCGGTATTCTTTTATTTACTCCAATTCGAAGGTTTCTTGTATTTTCCTACATTTTTCTTTTCTAAGTATCTTATGTGGCCTGTGAGACCAAAGTAAGGTGCACTGTTCAAATATACAATCATTGTTTACAACACAATAACTGAACAAACATTATCACTATTAGATTGTGTATAAAACTTGTTTACACAAACAATACAAAACATTGTTTATTACTATTGTTCCATAATATATATACATATGTACAGTCACTGAACACTTTCCTACAACTGCTGCAGCTTGTGGAACTCTTTGAAACATGGATATATGCAGAGTGGTACTCGACACTCCTCACAATTACAACTATTGTCTCTGCGTGTTTGTGGTATGTCCACATACAAAACTCCTCTTCTGAGCACTTTTCTTGAAAGCAGTAGAAGGCAGTTGTATGGGGTAGTGATCACCAGGCCTCAAACGAGATGGCGTGTGTTGGTAATTTCATGGGCGCTGGTCTATTGCAGGTGTTTCTCCTTGGTACTTGGCGATTATTTGTCTGATGACTGACAAACAAAATTCACCATATTTTGGTTTGTTGTTGGTCCTCAACTTGTATATGTTACAAGCATTTAGCATGGAAATATCAAGAACATGGAAAAAAAGTTTTATATACCACTTATAACTCTTGCATACACAATCAGCAAACCCAATCTACATGTCACATTTGTCCACTAAGCGCAAATTGAGGTTGTAGTCCATGACAGTTGCAGGTTTTAGAATGGGTTCATTGGTCTCTCTATTGTGCCTGCCAGTGTGTGCCATTTTGTTTCAGTGAACTGATGTCAACAATGTGACATCACGTTTGTCATGCCACCGAAATGCCATGATGTCATTGGCAGCAAATGCCTGCACCTCACCTCTGCGAGTGCCAGCGTCGAACCTTGGCATATGTTTACGATTACCACGCACTGTACAACACACGTCTGTCAGGTTCACTCGCAAGAAATCACTGAGTATGGGGCTTGTGTAGCAGTTATCAGTATATAATATATGTCCCTTACCAAGATATGGTTCCATCATTGCTCTAACCACATCACCAAAGATACCCAATAACTTCCTGGTATCTTGCCATGTATTACTTCTAGTGTACACAATTATATCCAATATAAGACCACTGTAGCAATCACAAAGTACAAACAATTTTATACCAAAGCATTTCCTCTTGCTTGGTATATACTGCTTGAACAACAGTCTGCAGAATCAAAGACTCGTCAATAACAAGCTTCGTGAATGGATAAAAATACATACAGAACTTTTGTTTCAGATACATAAACACATTCCTGATCTTACATAACCTGTCGCTTCTGTCAGGCCTTGTTTTGTCTGAGAAGTGTAGCATATGAAACAGTAGCAGAAATCAATTCACTGGTATATCACTGAAAGCTGGTGTTGCAATCAGGTGATCTGTCAACCAGTATGATGTGACAGTGTGCTTATACACATGTGGCATAAGCATTATTGTGGCAAAGAAGAGATACATCTCAGCCACAGCTGTCTCCTTCCACTGGTATAGACATGATCTTGGTGAAACAATTGTTTGCCATGGTGTAATGTATGTGTTACTTTCCCTAACAATAATTTCCATCAGGGGTTCATTAAAGAATAACTTGAAACATTCCAGTTCAGTGGCATTGTTCCCAAGTGTACAAGATGACCATATTCCACTTTGAGTTTCATGAAAGTGATGGGGATTGGGAACAAAATTGGCACCTTGCTGTCAATCCCAGATGCAGTCTGCTGGTGGGTACTGGTGGTTGTGCAGGTTGGTGTGGTGGGTGGGTGGGTTTTGGTGGGTGGGTGGGTGAGGGTGGCATTTCTTGTAGATGTGCTGAGTCAGCGGCATGGCTACCAGCATGGGCCGCTGCTGGTGCCTCATGGCACATGGCACCACCACCAGATGACACATGCACATTATCCAACCCAATTGTAACAATATCATCGTCATTTTCACTATCTGTTCCTGGTGTAGGGCCACGGGATGTACTCTGAGATGTACTCCTTTCCCTTGGAATAGCTTATGGCACACTACCAGAATGCATGTAGTGTTGTACATACTGACGTCTCACTGGAGAATATTCCTCCTCAATGTTGCTACTGGAATTGTAATCAAGACCTTGGAAATCACAATTACTATCATTATCACTGCTCATATCTGAGTCCTGGACACAGGGAAATAAGAGTTTCTTCTTCGCCATGGTACAACTGAACGTGAACAAGATGGCTCACCTCCAGAGATGGAAGGTTGAGGGTCATCTGGGTTTTCAGCACTATTTCTGTTATCCTGGGCATTGCTTTCGGTCACAAACTCCTCAAAACCATGAAATTCATCTTCATTGACACTTCCATCTGTGTTAGAACTATCACTTGGGAAGAGAAGTTTCTCAATTCACCAGGGAGTAAGATATTTCTTACCATAAGGCATGATAAACAAGGGCAATTGAAATGGTGTTCCCACAATGCAATGCGGGTGCTCCGATTTTTTTTTTATACTGCGCCCACTGACCATGCAGACCCATTCTCTCACACATAGGTCTATCAGCTTTCTCCCGCTAGACTGGAAGCCGCTAGAATTTTGGGGTATTAATACATCACCAACACTGGCTCGTAAGCCCTACCTACATGAAACCAACAGTGAAAGGGTTAAACAAAACATTGTAATGGCAGTTTTTCTTTGTGAATGCAATCTAACATTTAAGTGCTTTTCCAGCAGGTAGGGACATTCTGAATATGTTTGACCTTTAGTAGCTTCTTTTGTTCTTGAAGAGCCTCTAGTTTACTGCTAGAGGAGAGTGACTCAAGTGGCTCAAAATCTGCCTACAGTTAGCAATGTCTTTTATTTCTCTCTACTCCAGAATACAACCATGGATAATTAGTTGAAGTGTATACAGTGTGCTTGTGAGCAACCCTTCACAATCGTGAGATAGTGTTAATTTTACTATTTTAATAAATCTATGGTTAAGATCATCGACAATCTCTACAAATAAAAAATGAGCTCTTTACACATGCAGGGAGGGAGGCAGTGAGGGCTGGAAAAATCTCCTTCCATGGCATTCAGCCTCCCCCCCTTCCCCCCCCCCTTGGGGAGGGCTGGGTCCCTTATTGGCTCAGTGACAATCAATCCACCCAATCACCCACCCTCCCTCCGTTCTTTCCTCCCCACCACCTGACAACCACTCACAGCTAATACAACGTAAATAATTCCTTAATTCTTCACCAAACTTGACCAAATAAATATAAGCTCTTTATACATGCATACAATATACATACACAAAGCATGATGCATATAGTAAAATTTAACCAAGATAAAAATACTTATATTTTTTCTTTCAACACACCGGCAGTATCCCACCGAGGCGGGGTGGCTCAAAAGGAAAAACGAAAGTTTCTCCTTTCACATTTAGTAATATATACAGGAGAAGAGGTTACTAGCCCCATGCTCCCAGCATTTTAGTCGCCTCTTACAACGCACATGGCTTACGGAGGAAGAATTCTGTTCCACTTCCCCATGGAGGTAAGAGGAAATAAACAAGAACACAAATTTATTTTTTATTTTTATTATCACACTGGCTGATTCCCACCAAGGCAGGGTGGCCTGAAAAAGAAAAACTTTCACCATCATTCACTCCATCACTGTCTTGCCAGAAGGGTGCTTTACACTACAGTTTTTAAACTGCAACATTAACACCCCTCCTTCAGAGTGCAGGCACTGTACTTCCCATCTCCAGGACTCAAGTCCGGCCTGCCGGTTTCCCTGAACCCCTTCATAAATATTACTTTGCTCACACTCCAACAGCACGTCAAGTATTAAAAACCATTTGTCTCCATTCACTCCTATCAAACACGCTCACGCATGCCTGCTGGAAGTCCAAGCCCCTCACACACAAAACCTCCTTTACCCCCTCTCTCCAACCTTTCTTAGGGCGACCCCTACTCCGCCTTCCTTCCACTACAGACTGATATACTCTTGAAGTCACTCTGTTTTGCTCCATTCTCTCTACATGTCCAAACCACCTCAACAACCCTTCCTCAGCCCTGTGGACAACAGTTTTGGTAATCCCGCACCTCCTCCTAACTTCCAAACTACGAATTCTCTGCATTATATTCACACCACACATTGCCCTCAGACATGACATCTCCATTGCCTCCAGCCTTCTCCTCGCTGCAACATTCATCACCCATGCTTCACACCCATATAAGAGCATTGGTAAAACTATACTCTCATACATTCCCCTCTTTGCCTCCAAGGACAAAGTTCTTTGTCTCCACAGACTCCTAAGTGCACCACTCACCCTTTTCCCCTCATCAATTCTATGATTCACCTCATCTTTCACAGACCCATCCGCTGACACGTCCACTCCCAAATATCTGAATACATTCACCTCCTCCATACTCTCTCCCTCCAATCTGATATCCAATCTTTCATCACCTAATCTTTTTGTTATCCTCATAACCTTACTCTTTCCTGTATTCACTTTTAATTTTCTTCTTTTGCACACCCTACCAAAATCATCCACCAATCTCTGCAACTTCTCTTCAGAATCTCCCAAGAGCACAGTGTCATCAGCAAAGAGCAACTGTGACAACTCCCACTTTATGTGTGATTCTTTATCTTTTAACTCCATGCCTCTTGCCAAGACCCTCGCATTTACTTCTCTTACAACCCCATCTATAAATATATTAAACAACCATGGTGACATCGCACATCCTTGTCTAAGGCCTACTTTTACTGGGAAATAATTTCCCTCTTTCCTACATACTCTAACTTGAGCCTCACTATCCTCGTAAAAGCTCTTCACTGCTTTCAGTAACCTACCTCCTACACCATATACCTGCAACATCTGCCACATTGCCCCCCTATCCACCCTGTCACACGCCTTTTCCAAATCCATAAATGCCACAAAGACCTCTTTAGCCTTATCTAAATACTGTTCACTTATATGTTTCACTGTAAACACCTGGTCCACACACCCCCTACCTTTCCTAAAGCCTCCTTGTTCATCTGCTATCCTATTCTCCGTCTTACTCTTAATTCTTTCAATCATAACTCTACCATACACTTTACCAGGTATACTCAACAGACTTATCCCCCTATAATTTTTTTGCACTCTCTTTTGTCCCCTTTGCCTTTATACAAAGGAACTATGCATGCTCTCTGCCAATCCCTAGGTACCTTACCCTCTTCCATACATTTATTAAATAATTGCACCAACCACTCCAAAACTATATCCCCACCTGCTTTTAACATTTCTATCTTTATCCCATCAATCCCGGCTGCCTTACCCCCTTTCATTTTACCTACTGCCTCACGAACTTCCCCCACACTCACAACTGGCTCTTCCTCACTCCTACAAGATGTTATTCCTCCTTGCCCTATACACGAAATCACAGCTTCCCTATCTTCGTCAACATTTAACAATTTCTCAAAATATTCCCTCCATCTTCCCAATACCTCTAACTCTCCATTTAATAACTCTCCTCTCCTATTTTTAACTGACAAATCCATTTGTTCTCTAGGCTTCCTTAACTTGTTAATCTCACTCCAAAACTTTGTCTTATTTTCAACAAAATTTGTTGATAACATCTCACCCACTCTCTCATTTGCTCTCTTTTTACATTGCTTCACCATTCTCTTAACCTCTCTCTTTTTCTCCATATACTCTTCCCTCCTTGCATCACTTCTACTTTGTAAAAACTTCTCATATGCTAACTTTTTCTCCCTTACTACTCTCTTTACATCATCATTCCACCAATCGCTTCTCTTCCCTCCCGCACCCACTTTCCTGTAACCACAAACTTCTGCTGAACACTCTAACACTACATTTTTAAACCTACCCCATACCTCTTCGACCCCGTTTCCTATGTTCTCATTAGCCCATCTATCCTCCAATAGCTGTTTATATCTTACCCTAACTGCCTCCTCTTTTAGTTTATAAACCTTCACCTCTCTCTTCCCTGATGCTTCTATTCTCCTTGTATCCCATCTACCTTTTACTCTCAGTGTAGCTACAACTAGAAAGTGATCTGATATATCTGTGGCCCCTCTATAAACATGTACATCCTGAAGTCTACTCAACAGTCTTTTATCCACCAATATATAATCCAACAAACTACTGTCATTACGCCCTACATCATATCTTGTATACTTATTTATCCTCTTTTTCTTAAAATATGTATTACCTATAACTAAACCCCTTTCTATACAAAGTTCAATCAAAGGGCTCCCATTATCATTTACACCTGGCACCCCAAACTTACCTACCACACCCTCTCTAAAAGTTTCTCCTACTTTAGCATTCAGATCCCCTACCACAATTACTCTCTCACTTGGTTCAAAGGCTCCTATACATTCACTTAACATCTCCCAAAATCTCTCTCTCCCCTCTACATTCCTCTCTTCTCCAGGTGCATACACGCTTATTATGACCCACTTTTCGCATCCAACCTTTACTTTAATCAAGAACTAGAAAGAAAATACAGTGGACCCCCGGTTCGCGATGCTATCGGTATCCGATAAATCCGGTAACCGATGCATTATATCGCAGAGAATTTGCCTCGGTTCCCGTTACAAAACCCGGTATGCGATGTGGTTCGTACGAGACGTGTCCACATGTGGCCTGAACTGCCCCGTGTGTGCCAGTGTTTACAAGCCAGCCAGTGTGCGCGCATCTAAGGATACATTCGGTACATTCCATATTATCCATATTATCACTGCTTTTGGTGCTTGTTTCTGCAAAATAAGTCACCATGGGCCCCAAGAAAGCTCCTAGTGCCAACCCTTCAAGACCAAAGGTGCTAATGACTGTTGAAATGAAGAAAGAGATAATTGCAAAGTACGAAAGTGGAGTGCGTGTGTCGGAGCTGGTCAGGTTGCATAGTAAACCCCAATCAACCATCTCTACTATAGTGAGCAGGAAAATGGCAATCAAGGAAGCTGTTCTTGCAAAAGGCGCAACTGTGATTACGAAACAGCGACCACAAGTGTTAGAAAATGTTGAGAGACTGTTATTGGTGTGGATAAATGAAAAACATATAGCAGGAGATAGCATCTCTCAAGTGATCATTTGTGAAAAGGCTAGGCAGTTGCATGACTATTTGGTAAAAAAATTGCCTGCAACTAGTGGTGATGTGAGTGAATTTAAGGCCAGCAAAGGTTGGTTTGAAAGATTTAAGAATCGTAGTGGCATACATAGTGTGATTAGGCATGGTGAGGCTGCCAGTTCAGACCACAAAGCAGCTGAAAAATATGTGCATGAATTCAAGGAGTACATAGAGGCTGAAGGATTGAAACCTGAACAAGTGTTTAATTGTGATGAAACAGGCCTGTTTTGGAAGAAATTGCCAAGCAGGACTTACATTACTCAGGAGGAAAAGGCACTCCCAGGACATAAGCCTATGAAAGACAGGCTTACTCTTCTCATGTGTGCCAATGCTAGTGGTGATTGCAAAGTGAAGCCTTTATTGGTGTATCACTCAGAAACTCACAGAGCGTTCAGGCAAAAGAATATCCTCAAGGCTAATTTGTGTGTGCTGTGGAGGGCATACAGTAAGGCATGGGTCACTAGGGACTTTTTCTATGACTGGTTACACCATGCATTTGCCCCCAATGTGAAAAATTACCTAATTGAAAAGAAATTAAACCTTAAGTGCCTCCTGGTATTAGACAATGCCCCTGGTCATCCTACAGACTTGGCAGAGAGACTTTCTGGGGACATGAGTTTCATTAAGTTCAAGTTTTTGCCTCCTAATACCACCCCTCTCCTGTAGCCCATGGACCAGCAGGTCATTTCCAACTTCAAGAAACTGTACACAAAAGCTATGTTTGAAAGGTGCTTTGAAGTGACCACAGAAACTCTATTGACTCTAAAAGAGTTTTGGAAGGATCACTTTAATATCCTCAATTGTGTAAACCTTATAGGTAAGGCTTGAGAGGGAGTGACTAAGAGGACCTTGAACTCTGCCTGGAAAAAACTGTGGCCAGAATGTGTAGACAAAAGGGATTTCGAAGGGTTTGAGGCTAACCCTGAGAAGCCTATGCCAGTTGAGGAATCCATTGTGGCATTGGGGAAGTCCTTGGGGTTGGAGGTTAGTGAGGAGGATGTAGAAGAGTTGGTGCAGGAGGACAATGAAGAACTAACCACTGATGAGCTGCTAGATCATCTTCAACAGCAAGAGGCCACACCTGAGGAAACTGCTTCGGAGGAGGGGAGAGAGAAATTGAAGAAGTTGCCTACTTCAAAGATTAAGGAAATATGTGCAAAGTGGCTTGAAGTGCAAACCTTTATGGATGAAAATCACCCTCACACAGCTATTGCAAGCTGTGCTGGTGATTATTACACTGACAATGTTGTGAAACACTTTAGGAAAGTCATAAAGAAACGAGAGGTACAGGCCTCTATGGACAGATATGTTGTGCGACAAGTCCAGTGACTCTCAAGCTGGTCCTAGTGGCATTAAAAGAAGAAGGGAAGTAACCCTGGAAAAGGACTTGACACCTCAAGTCCTAATGGAAGGGGATTCCCCTTCTAAACACTAAGACCATCCACACTCTCCCCTCCTCCCATCCCATCAATCATCACCAGATCTTCAATAAAGGTAAGTGTCATGTAACTGTGCATGTCTTCTTCAGTTTGTGTGTATTAAAATTAATATTTCATGTGGTAAAAAAAAAAAATTTTCATACCTTTGGGTGTCTTGCACGGATTAATTTGATTTCCATTATTTCTTATGGGGAAAATTGATTCGCTTTCCAATAATTTTGGTTTATGATGAGCTCTCGGGAACGAATTAATATCGTGAACTGAGGGTCCACTGTAGAAGAAAACCCAGAGGGGTGTGTATATATATGTTTGTACATGTATGTGTAGTGTGACCTAAGTGTAAGTAGAAGTAACAAGACGTAGAATAAAAAGACACCAGCAATCCTACCATCATGTAAAACAATTACAGGCTTCCATTTTACACTCACTTGGCAGGACGGTAGTACCTCTCTGGGTAGTTGCTGTCTACCAACCTACTACCTAGAAAAAATACTTATATGTCATCATTAATAAAAACACGACAATAGACAAAATTTGGAATTACGGACTTTTGTCTATTTTGTCTGATAAAGCACTTGTTGAGCGAATTTTTTTGTCTGAAATTGCCAAAGTCCATTAATGGGAGGTCTGTTAATGAAAAAGTGTACTGTACAGTCACTTGTTTCTTGCTCTCCACTTCAATCTCTTAATAAATTTTGCTTTCCCATTCATGGTACTCTTTTACAATTTTTTTTACCTTTTTAGTATCATGCCCTTTTATGTTCTCACTCAATGACTGATGAAGGCAGTCCTTCTCCTCCTCTTTGCTCCACTCTCGTTCAGTGGCTAACGCAACGGTCTGGAGGTTTGAGACTCTCTGATCGCGGGTTCTATCCCCGCCTGTGGTATAGTTTCTTTGTGAAAGCTGCAACCATTTTACCCCTAACAGACAATCAAGCACCTAGAATTCCTCGGACAAATATCTAAGATTCTTCTTCAAGAGTCATTTTACATAACATGATTAATTTAAATTTCAGAGGAATACTTTGAATGAAGTCATCCTTCAAGACTAGGGAGTTTCAAGAGTGAATAAAGCATCAAAGATATTGACAGAGTAAAACAAAGATGCATTATACTCACTTGGATTCCTGAAGTAGTGAAGTAGGGTATTTCAAAGCGCACCTGAATGGGAGGCTTGCCCTCCACATCTTCACCTTCTACACTGGGTAATCCAAAGTGGGCCCGCATTAAGTACTCCTTACCTCCCTGCAATATGGATTTAAGATACTGAAGCAAATAATTGCAATTTTTTATTTTTTTTTATTAACACATCGGCTGTTCCCACCAAGTCATGGTGGCCCCAAAAAATGAAGAAACAATTTCATCATCACTCACCCCATCACTGTCTTGCCAGAAGTGTGCCGACACTACAGTTCAAAAACTGCATGTAACATTACTTACTTGTAATACATTTTTTATTTTATTTAGGGAAAAACACTTAACTCACAGGGGTCATATAGCACACGGAAAAGAAGCAATTGGGTATGATCCACTGAAATAGAGAACAATCCCAATTCCCTGAATCAAGAGCCTCTCACCAGAATCAAGGAAAGGAACCTCCCTTGAGGGGTTACTTCTAAACAGACATCCATCTATCAAAGGTAGGTATTAAGTCCATTTGAATGGTAAACACTGTTCTCTAATAATGCTATGTATTTTTTTTTATTTTAAACCTTTAATATGTAAGAAAATGTCTAAGAGAACACAAACAAGGAGAATGGAGTGCAACATACATGTGCAGTAACTTCACTTAGCAGAGGAAACAGTGTTAGAGAGGAAAGAGTGGGAGGTAATGTGAGCTGTACATGCATTTCATATACTACAGTGGAACCTCTGCTTACGAGTTTAATCCGTTTCGTGACCTAGCTCATAACCCAATCTGCTCGTATGCTGAGTCAATTTTCCTCATTTAAATTAACTGAAATGCCATTAATCTGTTCCAGCAGAACTCCTGCTCTCACGAGGCAGGACAAAATACTGGCCAAGTCCACAACCCGCACACCTCACTGGTGTTTATGTATGATTCCATGCTTTACTTCCATGGACATCATCCTCTTTTTCTTCTCGGCACTCTCCTTTGCACTTACTTTCTTAGGACCCATGGTTAGAAAAAAGAAATTTGGCAAAATAACTGCACAAAACATAAGCAAAACACACGAGAAATCCTTCCACGGTGAGGCAAGAACATGCACTGGTGATGGTGAGCATTGTTGTGGTATTCTCTGTACTATCTAGTGGCAGCAATCTATAATTATTACTATAGTATTATTATGATATTATTATTATACAGTGTATGTAGTATTATTACTATTATTATTATACATTGGAACCTCAGCTTACGAACTTAATCCATTCCATGACTTTGTTCGTATCCTAATTTGTTCATATGCTGAGTCAATTTTCCTCATTTAAATTAATTGAAAAGCCATTAATCCATTCTGGCGGAATTTCTGCTCTCAGAGGCAGGAAAAATACACTTCAATATAATGCTAATATCAACTCTATGGCTTATTTATCTATCACAATTGATCTAATGTGACATAATAAACAATACAAATAACATAGAAACCTGATATATGTGACAAGTGGCAGTGGCCATAACCGCTCCCGCATTGTTGTGGTATTCACTGCCATCCAGTGACGGCCTTTCAAAACCGTTTTTTTATTATAATTATTATTATAGTACATTATTATTATATTTTTTTTTAACAAGTCGACTGACTCCCACCAAGGCAGGGTGACGCAAAAAGAAAGAAAATCCCCAAAAAGAAAATACTTTCATCATCATTCAACACTTTCACCTCACTCACACATAATCACTGTTTTTGCAGAGGTGCTCAGAATACAAGTTTAGAAGCATATACGTATAAAGATACACAACATCTCCCTCCAAACTGCCAATATCCCAAATCCCTCCCTTAAAGTGCAGGCATTGTACTTCACCATTTCCAGGACTCAAGTCCGGCTATATAAAAATAACCGGTTTCCCTGAATCCCTTCACTAAATATTACCCTGCTCACACTCCAACAGCTCATCAGGTCCCAAATACCATTCGTCTCCATTCACTCCTATTTAACACGCTCATGCACACTTGATGGAAGTCCAAGCCCCTCGCCCACAAAACCTCCTTTACTCCCTCCCTCCAACCTTTGCGAGGACAACCCCTACCCCGCCTTCCTTCCCCAACAGATTTATACGCTCTCCATGTCATTCTACTTTGATCCATTCTCTCTAAATGACCAAACCACCTCAACAACCCCTCTTCAGCCCTCTAATACTTTTATTAACTCCACACCTTCTCCTAATTTCCACATTCCGAATTTTCTGCACAATATTTACACCACACACTGCCCTTAGACAGGACATCTCCACTGCCTCCAACTGCCTCCTCACGGCAGCATTTACAACCCAAGCTTCACATCCATATAAGAGTGTTGGTACTACCATACTTTCATACATTCCTTTCTTTGCCTCCATAGGTAACATTTTTTTGTCTCCACATATACCTCAATGCACCACTCACCTTTTTCCTTCATTAACTCTATGATTAACCTCATCCTTCAAAAATCCATCTGCTGACATGTCAACTCCCAAATATCTGAAAATATTCACTTCTTCCATTCTCCTCCTCCCCAATTTGATACCCAATTTTTCTTTATTTAAATCATTTGATACCCTCATCTACCCTTCTATGTTCACTTTCAACTTTCTACCTTTACACACACTCCCAAACTCGTCCACTAACCTTTGCAATTTTTCTTTAGGATCTCCCATAAGCACAGTATCATCAGCATAAAGTAACTGTGTCAATTCCCATTTTGTATTTAATTCCCCATAATTTAATCCCATCCCTCTCCCGAAAACCCTAGCATTTACTTCTTTTACAACCCCATCCATAAATATATTAAACAACCATGATGACATTACACATCCCTGTCTAAGACCTACTTTTACCGGGAAGTAGTCTCCCTCTCTTCTACATAACCTAACCTGAGCCTCACTATCCTCATAAAAACTCTTTACAGCATTTAGTAACTTACCACCTGTTCCATATACTTGCAACATCTGCCACATTGCTCCCCTATCCACTCTATCATATGCCTTTTCTATATCCATAAATGCAAAAAAAACTTCCCTACCTTTATCTAAATACTGCTCACATATACTACATCAACTACTCACTCTAAAACCTCCTTGCTCATCTGCAATCCTACATTATGTCTTACCTCTAATTCTTTCAATAAGAACCCTACTGTACACTTTTCCTGGTATACTCAGTAAACTACTTCTTTCTTTCAACACACTGGCCGTATCCCACCGAGGCGGGGTGGCCCAAAAGGAAAAACAAAAGTTTCTCCTTTTACATTTAGTAATACATACAGGAGAAGGGGTTAGATACCCCTTGTTCCTGGCATTTTAGTCGCCTCTTACAACACGTATGGCTTACGGAGGAAGAATTCTGTTCCACTTTCCCATGGAGGTAAGAGGAAATAAACACAAACAAGAACTAGTAAGAAAATAGAAGAAAATCCACAGGGGTGTGTATATACTATATGCTTGTACACTTATGTGTAGTGTGACCTAAGTTTAAGTAGAAGTAGCAAGACGTACCTGAAACCTTGCATGTTCATGAGACAGAAAAAAAAAAAAGACACCAGCAATCCTACCATCATGTAAAACAATTACAGGCTTCTGTTTTACACTCACTTGGCTGGACGGTAGTACCTCCCTGGACGGTTGCTGTCTACCAACCTACTACCTATAACTCGGTAAACTTATTCCTCTATTAATTTTTACAATCTCTTTTGTCCCCCTTCCCTTTATATAAAAGGACTATATTATATTATTATTATTCATATTATTATACATATTATATTATTATTATATTATTTTATTAACACATCAGCCAATTCCCATCAAGGCAGGGTGGCCCAAAAAAGAAAAACTTTCATCATTCACTCCATCACTGTCTTGCTAGAAGGGTGCTTTACACTACAGTTTATAAAACTGCAACATTAACTCCCCTCCTTCAGAGTGCAGATGCTGTACTTCCCATCTCCAGGACTCAAGTCCGGCCTGCTGGTTTCCCTGAATCCCTTAGTAAATGTTACTTTGCTCACACTCCAACAGCACGTCAAGAAACCATTTGTCTCCATTCACTCCTATCAAATATGCTCACACATGCTTGCTGGAAGTCCAAGCCCAAAACCTCCTTTACCCCCTCCCTCCAACCTTTCCTAAACCGACCCCTACCCAACCTTCCCTCCACTACAGATTTATACACTCTTGAAGTCATTCTGCTTTGTTCCATTCTCTCTACATGTCCGAACCACCTCAACAACCCTTCCTCAGCCCTCTGGACAACAGTTTTGGCAATCCCATACCTCCTCCTAACTTCCAAACTACGAATTCTCTGCATTATATTCACACCACATATTGCCCTCAGACATGACATCTCCACTGCCTCCAGCCTTCTCCTCACTGCAACATTCATAACCCATGCTTCACACCCATATAAGAGTTTTGGTAAAACTATACTCTCATACATTCCCCTCTTTGCTTCCAAGGACAAAGTTCTTTGTCTCCACAGACTCCTAAGTGCACAGCTCACCCTCCTCCCCTCATCAATTCTATGATTCACCTCATCTTTCATAGACCCATCTGCTGACACTTCCACTCCCAAATATCTGAATACATTCACCTCCTCCATGCTCTCTCCCTCCAATCTGGTACCCAATCTTTTGTCACCTAATCTTTTTATCCTCATAACCTTACTCTTTCCTATATTCATTTTTAACTTTCTTCTTTTACATACCCACCAGATACATCCACCAACCTCTGCAACTTCTCTTCAGAATCTCCCAAAAGCACAGTGTCATCAGCAAAAAACAACTGTGACAACTCCCACTTTGTGTTTGATTCTTTATCTTTTAACTCCACACCTCTTGCCAAGACCCTCACATTCACTTCTCTTACAATGCCATCTATAAATATATTGAATAACCAGTGACATCACACATCCTTGTCTAAGGCCCACTTTTACTGGGAAATAATAATTCTTCTTGTTCTTCTTATTATTATTATCATTATTATTGTAATGGGGAAGCGCTTGTGGGGGGAAGGGGATGGAAGGTATTCAGGCTTAATTTAGGGTACTGGAACACAGATCCAATTCCCTAGATCAAAAGTCCCTCACCATGTATGTACTAATAATAATAATAATAATAATAATAAGAAGAAGAAAGAGATGAATGTGGATGTTATGAATGAGAAGAAGCTGGATGTCCTGACTTAAGTGAAACAAAGCTGAAAGGGGTGGGAGAGTTTCAGTGGAGAGGAATAAATGGGATTAGGTCAGGGGTTTCAAACAGAGTTAGAGCTAAAGAAGGAGTAGCAATAATGTTGAAAGATAAGATATGGCAAGAAAAGAAGGATTATAAATGTATTAATTCAAGGATTATGTGGAGTAAAATAAAGGTTGGATGTGAAAAGTGGGTTATAGTAAGCATATATGCACCTAGAGAAGAAAGAAGTGTAGAGGATAGAGAGAGATTTTGGGAAATGTTGAGTGAATGCATGGGGAGTTTTGTACCAAGTGTGAGAGTACTTGTGGTTGGGGATTTCAGTGCTAAAGTGGGTAAAAATGTTGTGGAGGGAGTAGTAGGTAAATTTGGGGTGCCAGGGGTAAATGTAAATGGGGAGCCTTTAACCCGTATACGGTCCAAATGTATATATACGTTCAATACCCCAGTGCCCCCGAATATTTTGAAAAAACAAAAAAAAATTATTGAAAAAAAGAGCACATTTTTCTAAGTGTTATAGGATAAAAAAAAAATTTAGGATCAGTACTTACTGAGATATGAGGCCGAGAAGTTGGCACTGGATGCTCACGTGACAGCAACATCAAGCCCTGCCGCTTGCAGAAGTGTTGCCGATATACCTTTTTTTTCTATTTTTCATATTATTTTATATAATTTTTATGTTCTGATAATTACAATTTATAGTAGTTCTTGTCATTTCATAACCAATCTTTGTTCTGACACTAGTATTAAGTATTGAAATTGTACTCACATTGTCACAAACTCTGACAGGTGGACATTTACACCTGCCTTGGTCATTTACTATTGTCTTGGAATATAAACAAAGTATTTATAGGTCCCAGCAATGTTTTGGATATGTGGAAGTATATAATAATAATAATAATAATAATAATGAGGAAGAAGAAGAGGAGGAGGAGGAGGAGGAAGAGGAGGAGGAAGAGGAGGAGGAAGAGGAGGAGGAAGAGGAGGAGGAAGAGGAGGAAGAGGAGGAGGAAGAAGAGGAGGAAGAGGAGGAGGAAGAGGAGGAGGAGGAGGAGGAGGAAGAGGAGGAGGAGGAAGAGGAGGAGGAGGAAGAGGAGGAGGACGAGGAGGAGGAGGAAGAGGAGGAGGAGGAAGAGGAGGAGGAGGAAGAGGAGGAGGAGGAAGAGGAGGAGGAGGAAGAGGAGGAAGAGGAGGAGGAGGAAGAGGAGGAGGAGGAAGAGGAGGAGGAAGAGGGGGAGGAGGAAGAGGAAGAGGAGGAGGAGGAGGAGGAAGAGGAGGAAGAGGAGGAGGAAGAGGAAGAGGAGGAGGAAGAGGAGGAGGAAGAGGAGGAGGAAGAGGAGGAGGAAGAGGAGGAAGAGGAGGAGGAAGAGGAGGAGGAAGAGGAGAATAATAATACATAATAATAATAAAATAATAAGTTCCCTTGAAGCATGAAAAACAAAGTCCACCCCTGACAGAGACATGATGAGATAACATTTGATAAGAGCTGACGTTTGATGAGCATTTGCGAGGGTGCAGTGATAAGACTGATAAGAAAAGATTTGGGCCTCCCTTTGTTTTTGCTGGTACACAAACATGTCTATTTGTCTGTCAAGCTTCCTGTCTATCTGTCTATCCGTCTAGCTCTCTGTCTCAGAGAGAGCCACAAGACTGCGTCATCACGTTTACTCACATCTTCAAGCATAGTATAGCACTTTGTCTGGATTTTTTGGGTTATCCTAGGTAATTTACACTATGTATACTTGTATTTATGTGTACCTGTGAGACATACACAGATAGAAAGAGATAAACAGATCTCAGTAGTAGTAACCAGTTACCAGTCTCAGTAGTAACCAGTAACCAGTGTCCGTTGACTCAACGACCAACCGTCTCTGCCTGAGTCACGGTCTTTCATATTGCGCTGAACTGACACTATTTCAAAAGACCCACTCACTGGGTACTGGGCAGCCGGCTAGTTAGTATTACGAGTGTAACCAAGGAGATAGGTACGGCTGGCAAGGGCTCTCTCCACATAACAGCAATTATACGTAATAACAGCCTACGTGAGTATTTCTTACCTAATCCACGTATCGAACTCCCACATGATAAATGGTGTACAGCGGTGTGGAGCGTGGATTTACGTTTTTAAGAGTAATTCAAGGCGTTAGAAGGCTGTGTGAGTAGCGGCAGGGTCAAAGGTGAACCTCCAGCCACCAGCTACTACCCTCGCGCACCTCCAGCCACCAGCAGTCTGACTCCCCTCACAACCTTCATCCTGCAAGCCTGTTGCAGCCGTTTCAAGCTTCCTGGCTTAGTTCGTGTGCTAATTGCTTCAATCTCTGAGGGGTTGACCCGGATTTTGCAATTAAGCCAGTCAGTAAGCCAGACTGTGGAAGTGAACGCCAGTCAGCCTATCATCCAGCCTGTCTCCTGTCATCCAACTGCTCCTCCGTGCTTTGTGCATCGTTACACGTCTTCCAGTCAGCCATTCTCGTGGGGTAAGCCAGTCAGCCAACCCAGCTTCTAACCCAGCTGAGAGAGAGAAGTAAGCCATGCAGTAAGAAGTAAGCCAAGTTCCTCTGAGGTATTGTCTATATCGCTTTGTGCTCCCTGTTGGATGCTAAGAGTGGTTTTCACCATTCCTGTGGCATAGAGTGGGTTAAGCCACCTTCGTGGGTGAGTGGGGTGCGCGGCAGAGCCCCAGCGTCCACCCACCACTCTCTCCCACCACCCGGGGTGCGCGGCAGAGCCCCAGCGTCCACCCACCACTCTCTCCCACCACCACTCTCCACCAGCCATCCACCCATCTACCTGTGGTTGTTTGCACCCTTGTACCGGGTCCTAGTACTGTTTTGGCTCACATAATTGGTCAAGAGATTGTAGCTGGTGCCAACGATAAAGCCAGTTATGTGAGTTCGCCTAGAAAGCACATTTCTTCCGACAACAGTGAATGTAGGAGGCGTCAGTATCACCGCGCGGGACACCCTACCACCCGCCCCATCACCAGTAATCGCCCGTCTACTACTCCAGACTCCAGTGATAATTTTCTTGAGACATTTTCTTGCATTTAAAGACATTTGCGTGTGTGAGACATTTATAGTAAATTGCTTGTGTACTCTAAACCTTGTGTTTTCAGTGTAAACGCAGTATTCTTTGACTCATTATTTTTACAATATTTTTCAGTGTTTTCACTTATCTTATATTTTTATTCTGTGTTTTTCTTTATGTTACTCCTGTCTCTAGTAAGTATTATTGTGTAGTGTACCAGTCAGTCACCCTGTGTGAAGTGATTCATTTTTTTTATTGTATTCTTTCAGCGTTGTATTCTTCAGTAATTGCCATTGTATTTCATGCAGTGATATTCACCCCAGTATACTAAATTATCCATTTATTTCTATGTGTGTCTTTTTTCGTATGCCAGCAGTGTCTCATTCCTCTAATTTTTTCGCAGACTGTGTACCATTATTTTTGCCAGCAAATTTTTGTCGTATCAGTCACAGCAGGATTTTGTTGTAAGAATATATTATAATGAAGTGTGCTCCGCCACTGTAAGTGTTACATTCCCTGTTTTGTTCCTGTGTTTTATTTTATTCATATTTTTATATTTCTTGAACAAATTCACTCTTGATGTAATTTCAATTACTTTTAACGTAAAGTGTTTTTCTTACTCTGTTTGAGTAAATTGTTTTGTCTAATTTACAATTAAGAGTTAAAGTGTTCAATCAGTTTATTTTTTTTTTCTTCATAATTTTAATTATTTTACCTGAGTTTTCCCAGTGACACTTTATTACTGCAGTGATTATTTCTACACTTTATTTTGTTGCTCTTGTTCAGCATTGAATTATTTTGTTGCATTTGTTCTGCAGTGAATTCTTTTCTTTTATTGATATTTTTATGAATTATATTTTAATTTTGTCTATGCATTCTTAGAAAATATTTAAAATTTCCCAGTTAACAATTTAGTAATTTTATTTTACACTTTCACATTGATTTAAAAATTTAATTAATTAATTTCTTTATTAGCAAGAGTAAAGACAGCTCATTTTGCATTTAATTCAGTCTCCAGTACTATTTTTACTTGTATATTTCAATGTAAATTTTTTTTTCTTGGTCAATAGTCCTTTGAATTGAGTTTTCCTTCCTCTTGCAGTGTATCTTAGACATTATTTTTTATTACTTCTGCAGAATTAGTTGTATATCTTTTCATTTCAATTCTAGAATTTTATATCATTTTTATTGTTCATTATTTTTGCCTTATTTGTTCTCGTGCTACTTTGCCATTATGTCTCACATACCGTCAAGTGATACTTTAGTGAATGTCGACACTCAGACCTCTCAGGCTACTGCTGGTCCTGTCATCAGTCCTCACAGTTCCTTACCGACTGAAAGACCGACCCAGACACCGAGATATTATAGTTATACTCGTGATTCCCTTGATGCGTTACCTTTATTCAATGGCCATGTACATAGTCTTGAAGCATGGTTTGCAGCCATTCGTTCTCATGCTAGTGCTCTAGGTGAAGGTCCTCCTTCAGAGGAAAGCCTTATCAGAATTGCTAAAGAAGCTCTTTATCGATCTCCTGCTGCTGTTCACGTTGTTGATCTCCTTGATATGCGAGACTTCAGGAATCTTACTAAGTGGTCACAATATGAGGAACTGATTCGTTTTTTCCTTGTCCCAGTAAAAACAGCTGATCCATATGTCGTTCTTAGGGAACTAGTGAATGCTACACCCATGAGTACTGAATCGTTGAGTGCATTTGCTGTTAGATTAGACAAACTTTTATCATCATTTATCAATGCTGTCCAATCATCATCTTTTCTCCCTGAAGAGGCTAAACCATTTACAGAATCAATTGCTAAAATAGCAGCTTTTGGAGCGATTAAAGAACTAATGCCGCCTGCTTCTGTGTGTGCTTATGAGGATCATCCTCCAACTGTAACGATGGAACCACTTACAGCCTTAAATCATGTACGTTCCTTGTGCCCCCAGGGTACTTTCCCGTGTATTAAAAGTAATGTCACACATATGCCTCAGTCTGCACCACCTCTTGTTTGCGCCACAGAGACAAATCGTGGTCGTCAACCATCTCAGAGATCATCAAGAACCAGTGTACAGAGTCGTTATACACCTCGTAGTATTCATAGTACATTCAGTAACCATAGTCGGCGGAATTGTTACAACTGTGGTTTCCGTGGCCATATTGCAATTAATTGTCCTGATAGTTACCCTAAGAGACGTCGTACTGATGATGAGTACTCAGATCTTCCCTACTGTACTTATCATAGAATACATGGACATGACACATCTGAGTGTAATGCTCTCTATAACCTTCAGTACTCTAGATCTTTCCGTGGTCGTTCCAACCGCAGAACCCGTCGAGGAAACAGATCTCGTGGTTTTCAAAATAATCAGAACCAGGCTCATTCTTTCAATTCTCAACCTAACCAGAACCAGGCTCGTTCTTCCAATTCGGGGGAATTCGAGCGCCCCCAGTCAAACCGTCCCATGGTGACAGTAGGTGATAATGAGTACACCATCCCCGTTCACAATTCCTTTGAAGCCTTAAGCAGTCTCGAGAATGACAACCCTGCTGAGGTTGTTGCTTCACATGTCTCTGACATAGATGATTTTGGGGATGGAGTAGAACAAGTCTTTTCTGATGAAAATCCACCTTTTTGTTTGCACATAACTTCCAATGCAACCATAGGCCCTATAGTGCAAGCATCTGTTTATAATGCACCCGTTCATTTGTTCATGGACTCTGGCGCGCAAATCAATATTATTAGGTCTAGTTTGTTTAAGGATAAGAAGTTACGACATGTCCTTCTCGTAGAACCGACTCCTGTGTCCTCCCTTAGTGGAGTATCTGGTTCTCACCTGCGTGTCCGAGGTCGGACTTCCCTAACCTTTTCTATCCAAGGTAGAGACTTCATTGCTTCCTTCCTTGTTGTCGACCAGATTACTTTCCCTGGTGACCTTCTACTGGGATTTGCTTCCATGCGAGACTTACGCATTGTGCTCGACCCTTATCGATGGCATGCACAAATTGACGACTTGATCGTTCCATTCTGGGGTTACCAGCTTGGATCAGAAATCTGTTATACTGCTGCAGAGTACGATGTACAGATTAAGTCCTTACAAGCTAATGCTTTCTCCAGTAGCGTACCCAAGCGGTCAGGCACTGGTAATTCTGTCACTCCCATCAGTGTTCCACCTATACCTTCAGATTTGCAGGATAGTCCGATGCCTCAAGTGTCCGAGGACGCTCAGATTGCCTTGAGTGCTCAACCTATCCCTGCAACGCCTGCTAGTTCGAGTAGTAGTTTCTCCACAGGGGACGCCTTGTCGGAAAACAATTACTTGCAACTAGTAATGCCATCTCTTGTTGATGTCACATGCCGTCTGCAGAAAGACGTTTCTGTTGCGGCTAGTGCTCTCACTAGAGTGTCTGTAGTTGTTCCTAGTGTTCCAGATGGTGATAACGTCCTAGTTGACAGTGATTCCTGCAAAGTAAAGGGTCTATTTGTTGAACCATCCTTACATGTTGTAAGAGATAGTAAGATCCATTTCTACCTGGCCAACACTTCTGGTCACAGTGTTCGCCTTAGGGCAAATACCAATCTTGTTGACCTTGTTCACTATCCTTACCCTGTTCAGGTAGAGGATGAGTTGTCACCTGACCAGTGGGTCGGTGCTATTTCTGCCGGGGAGACCTCATCCACTGCACTGGATCAATCTGTTCCACCAGTTGAGGAGAAAGACTTAGCTCCCACTGACTTCCCAGATGAAGTCAAGCGTTTGCTGACTCTGTTGAACAAACGTCGTAAAGCCATTGCTTTACCAGGTGAGAAGATGGGTATAACGAACTTATTGTCCCATCGTATTCCACTTGAACCTGGTACTAGACCTATCTACATACCTGCGTACAGAATGCCTCATTCACAAGTTGCTGTCGCAGAAGAATTGATCAATCAAATGCTTGATGATGGAGTTATTGCACCTAGCAATTCCCCTTGGAATGCACCCTTGATACTAGTACCTAAGAAGGATGGTACTTGGCGTCCAGTAATTGACTTTAGGAAGTTAAACGCAAAAACCATTCCAGATCGCTTTCCACTCCCTGTACTGGGTGATCTTTTACGTAATATCGGAGATAACAAAGTCTTTTCAACCCTAGATTTGTTACAAGGGTTTTGGCAAGTCCCTCTTCACGAGGACAGCCAAGAGCTAACTGCATTCTCCACTCCTACAGGTCATTATCACTTCCTCCGTATGGCATTTGGATTACGATCTTCCCCTATCACGTTCTCAAGGCTCATGACTAATATCTTTAGAGGTCTCATAGGTAATGCACTTATGGTGTACTTAGATGACGTAATCATCATGTCTAAAGACGTGGATACACACTTGAAAAGACTTGATGTAGTACTTGGTAAGCTTGAAGAAGCCAATTTAAAGATCAAACTGTCAAAATGTCAATTTTTCAGATCAGAAATTAAGTTTCTTGGTCACGTAGTCACTCCTAGAGGAGTTACGACTGACCAAAGTAAAGTAACTGCAGTACTAAATTTTCCAACTCCCAAAACTGCTGATCCCGTAAGATCCTTTGTGGGCTTAGCAGGTTTTTATAGATCTTTCATTGCCAATTTTTCTTCCATAGCTGCTCCTCTAACTGAGTTGCTTAAGAAAGATGCTCCTTTTGTTTGGACCTTCCGTCAAGAAAGAGCATTCCAAACTCTAAAAGAAAAGCTAACATCTGCTCCAATTTTGAAATTTCCAGATTTTTCTAAGCCTTTCTATCTGACAACTGATGCTAGTTCAATTGGCATAGGTGCCGTACTAGCTCAGAAGACCGATGGCAAGTACAACGCAGTTGCATTTGCTAGCCGAGTCCTTACAAAGGCTGAACGTAATTATACAGTAACTGAGCAAGAAGCTTTAGCAATAGTATGGTCTTTAAAGCACTTCCGAGACATTATCAGTACTCTGTTCATGTCTTGACAGATCATGCTCCACTGATACCCTTATTCCAGAACAAACAACCTACTGGAAGGTTAGCTAGATGGACCTTGACTATCCAAGAGTTCAATCCCACCTTTGAGCATTTACCTGGCAAGTCAAATGTAGTCGCAGATGCCTTATCGCGACATGTTAGTATAGTAACTGCAGACCCTCCATTTAGTGCTGAAGATGTAAAGAATGCTCAACGAACAGATCCCATGTGGTCTGGTGTGATTCGATTCCTGCTCCAGGAAGATCTTATTCTGAATGTGAAGCCACCAGCACCCATCAGTGACTTTGTCATGAACCAAGAATTACTGTATCGAACAGCCGAGTTGGGTACTCCTAGCAGAAGAGTATACCAGTTAGTAATTCCACAGTCACTAGTGAATGTAGCCTTACAGCTAGTTCATGATGTACCAGGTGTTGCACACCCTGGTATGGATCGTTCAGTAAAACAAGCCAGATTGAAATACTTTTGGCCTCGTATGGCAACTGATATTTCTGAGTATGTTAGGAAATGTAGTGTCTGCATGCAACATAAAGGCAATGCTAATGGTCCTAATCCAATCCAAGTGTATCTAACTACTAGCGAACCTTGGGAAAGAGTTGCGCTAGATTTGTTAACTAATTTCCAATGTTCCCTCCAAGGTAACAAACATCTGTGTGTTATGGTAGACCATTTTGCCAGATATTGTGAGTTAGTTCCTATTGCAGATAAGACTGCCGAGACAGTAGCTAAAGCGTTTAAAGAACGCATTATCTGCAGGCATACCACCCCTAAGTCCCTAGTAACAGATAATGGAGGTGAATTCTGTAATGAAATTCTTGAAAATTTGTGTACCTTGTACAAGATCTCTAAATCCACCATTGTTCCTCATCATCCTGCCAGCAATGGGTTAGCGGAACGAACCAATAAGAAAGTACTTGATGTCTTGAGAGCCACTATCAATCCCAACAGTGAAACTTGGGATGAAGTTATACCTGATGTGCAGTGTGCTATAAATTCTGCTTACAATGTTTCTATAGGTGACACTCCACATTATGCATTGTACGGTGTAGATAAACGTTTGCCTTATGAGTTGTTATATTCTAATCCGAAACCAAATTACAACCCTGATGATTTCATAGCAACTCGTACCAGCTTAGCTCAAAGTGTTTTTAGAAGAATCCGTGAAACACTTCATAAATCAACAGCAGAATTTACAAGAGTCGCAAACACTCGATTAAAGCCATCCAAAATCAAAGTAGGTTCGAGAGTTATGCTGATTAACTTTAATAAAACGTCTGCAATGCCAAAGCTTGATCAAAAGTTTGTTGGTCCTTATCGAGTAGTTGAACATATCACTGGTAATAAGTATAAGGTTAGAGAGATTAGTACTGGTCAGTATAAAGAATCGCATTTGGATCATATGAAGTTAGTATGTGATGATAATGACGTTCCAACCCAGACTAATGTGACAGACTCTGACAATCCTCCTGATCCTGTACTCTCTTCCTCTGATACTCAGTCAGATGATCAACCTGAATGTCGTTATTCCCTACGTACACGACAGGTATTGAGAAATCCTCAAGTATCATTTGTAACTTCCAATTCAGATTTGCCTCAAATACAGCATGAGTTAGCCAATGCTACAGAGTTTGATCCTCCCAGAGATGACACCCATTCTGCATATGCCAATCTTACCCTAGCAGAGTTGGGGTTAAATGTAAATAACCTGTATAGATGAATAATTACAGTATCAACTTATCAGTATTCAAGAATTTTTTTTTTTTGTGTTCATGTTCTCTCCGCATTCTGAGAGTTAACAGTCTAGATTTGCGTGCACCGAATCTGCCTTTCTGTTAAACACTCTTTCTTTGTATATATTCCTTCCTCAGAATCCGTAGATCACACGAATACAGATCGATCGATCAAAATTTTTGTTTTTATCACTTGTAATCTCAATGTTGAGTTCGTTGTTCACTTGTTGAGTTTTAAGTTGTACTATAGTATACCTTGTATTGCATTACAGTTTCAGTTACGTAAGCTTTCATTCCAATGTTCTAATTATGTATATATAATGTTTAATGTTGTGTACTTTGACATTGTATAGAATCAGCCCAAGCCGTATACCTGCCATCTCTAGTTTGTATTAGTTGTATGTCGGGACGACATACGTTAGCGTCGCCGAGCTCTCAGTAGTAGTAACCAGTTACCAGTCTCAGTAGTAACCAGTTACCAGTAACCAGTGTCCGTTGACTCAACGACCAACCGTCTCTGCCTGAGTCACGGTCTTTCATATTGCGCTTAACTGACACTATTTCAAAAGACCCACTCACTGGGTACTGGGCAGCCGGCTAGTTAGTATTACGAGTGTAACCAAGGAGATAGGTACGGCTGGCAAGGGCTCTCTCCACATAACAGCAATTATACGTAATAACAGCCTACGTGAGTATTTCTTACCTAATCCACGTATCGAACTCCCACATGATACAGAGACAGGGATAGACAGAGACAAGGATAGACAGAGACAGATAGAGAGAGACACAGATAAGACAGAGACAGACAGAGATAGACATCGATACAGACAAACAGAGGTAGAGCCAAGCCGCCAGCAGCCAGCCAGCCACACAGCTGCCCACCACGCAATCAGCCAATCAGTCAGCCAGCCAGGCAGCCAGCCACCCAGCCAGCCACCCAGCCAGCCTGCCAGCCAGCCAGAATTGTTTCTCTTTACTTAGGGCATAGGTTATAAGATATTCTGAAAGGGTGTTGCACAAATATTGCACATGGGTTATCATAAAGGTTTTTTTATATTTCCTCGACCACTTGTGGCCACATCCACCTCAAAGCCACTAAACTCAGGGTCAAAATCACTTTCCTCTTAAAATAGGAGTGTTAATACTACATGACATCAGTGAATCCCAGGTGTTTGCTGCGCTCTTTGCTCTAGCTGGGGCTCATTTGAACTGGTGCTCCCACAGGGTACTAAGTGGTCCCAGATTCTTTTAATACCAGCACACTGAGTGTCAGGACCCATTCTATGCTGACAAGGCATCTCAGACCAATCATGCCAAATTTGAAGGCAGGAAAAATAAAATGTATACATATGCTTGGGGCACTAGGGGTAAAAACGTATATACATGTATATGTTTGGACCATTTACGGGTTAACTGAGCTATGTGTAGAAAGAGATTTGGTAATAAGTAATACATATTTTATGAAAAAGAGGACAAATAAATATACAAGGTATGATGTAGCACGTAATGAAAGTAGTTTGTTAGATTATGTATTGGTGGATAAAAGGTTGATGGGTAGGCTCCAGGATGTACACGTTTATAGAGGGGCAACTGATATATCGGATCATTATTTAGTTGTAGCTACAGTTAGAGTAAGAGGTAGATGGGAAAAGAGGAAGGTGGCAACAACAAGTAAGAGGGAGGTGAAAGTGTATAAATTAAGGGAGGAGGAAGTTCGGGGGAGATATAAGCGACTGTTGGCAGAAAGGTGGGCTAGTGCAAAGATGAGTAGTGGGGGGGTTGAAGAGGGTTGGAATAGTTTTAAAAATGCAGTATTAGAATGTGGGGCAGAAATTTGTGGTTATAGGAGGGTGGGGGCAGGTGGAAAGAGGAGTGATTGGTGGAATGATGAAGTAAAGGGTGTGATAAAAGAGAAAAAGTTAGCTTATGAGAGGTTTTTACAAAGCAGAAGTGCTATAAGAAAAGCAGAGTATATGGAGAGTAAAAGAAAGGTGAAGAGAGTGGTGAGAGAGTGCAAAAGGAGAGCAGATGATAGAGTGGGAGAGGCACTGTCAAGAAATTTTAATGAAAATAAGAAAAAATTTTGGAGTTAAACAAGTTAAGAAAGCCTAGGGAAAGTATGGATTTGTCAGTTAAAAACAGAGTAGGGGAGTTAGTAGATGGGGAGAGGGAGGTACTAGGTAGATGGCGAGAATATTTTGAGGAACTTTTAAATGTTGAGGAAGAAAGGGAGGCGGTAATTTCATGCACTGGTCAGGGAGGTATACCATCTTTTAGGAGTGAAGAAGAGCAGAATGTAAGTGTGGGGGAGGTACATGAGGCATTACGTAGAATGAGAGGGGGTAAAGCAGCTGGAACTGATGGGATCATGACAGAAATGTTAAAAGCAGGGGGGGATATAGTGTTGGAGTGGTTGGTACTTTTGTTTAATAAATGTATGAAAGAGGGGAAGGTACCTAGGGATTGGTAGAGAGCATGTATAGTCCCTTTATATAAAGGGAAAGGGGACAAAAGAGATTGTAAAAATTATAGAGGAATAAGTTTATTGAGTATACCAGGAAAAGTGTACGGTAGGGTTATAATTGAAAGAATTAGAGGTAAGACAGAATGTAGGATTGCGGATGAGCAAGGAGGTTTCAGAGTGGGTAGGGGATGTGTAGATCAAGTGTTTACATTGAAGCATATATGTGAACAGTATTTAGATAAAGGTAGGGAAGTTTTTATTGCATTTATGGATTTAGAAAAGGCATATGATAGAGTGGATAGGGGAGCAATGTGGCAGATGTTGCAAGTATATGGAATAGGTGGTAAGTTGCTAAATGCTGTAAAGAGTTTTTATGAGGATAGTGAGGCTCAGGTTAGGGTGTGTAGAAGAGAGGGAGACTACTTCCCGGTAAAAGTAGGTCTTAGACAGGGATGTGTAATGTCACCATGGTTGTTTAATATATTTATTGATGGGGTTGTAAAAGAAGTAAATG